>NC_140587.1:138565002-138680002 GCF_964204655.1 Triturus cristatus
CAGCCGCACTCGAGTACTTCACAGGTCTTTAAGACCATTTACATGTTAATAAAGCTTTGTTGTATTTCACCTCTTAGCCCCCTGCATCTCCACTTTGACAATCACTGGAATCCCCCGGCCCCCACAAAGCAGAGTCTCAGAGTCCGGGCTGTTGCACCCGGCAGTGTTTGCGAATACTATTGATTTTTTTTTTTTTAAACACAGGTAGGATGTCTGCAAGGTCCGCGGGCCGCCAAGGTAGGCTTGCCGGGCCGCTGGCGGCCCGCGGGCTGTACTATGAGTACCCGTGCCTTAATCAATCAATCAATGATTTATAAAGTGCGGCAAATCACCCTTGAGGGTCTCAAGGCGCTGAAGTAACTTCTTTGGAGGTCTGCTGTATAGCTCTACTACGAAGACTACTCTAGATGTCTCTTCCTCAGTCTACTCTAGAATTTTATCAAATTGGATGGAGATGGTCCAATTATTCAGAGCTGCTTGTAATTACCGAAAGGTGAGCACCGTGCCATTGACGTCTAGCTCTTCAGTATCAATACAGACCAGGATCAACCAAATTTAAATCGGCTTTAGCCCCACCCAAACGAACTTACCAGCCACAAACTGTCAGGACACGTTCCCTCTGAAATGAAGGAACCGAACCGTGTTTCGGCCTCCTTGGCCTCTCGGAAACATGCTAGTGGAAAAGTTCTTAAGGTGGGATCCGCTGACCCCAAAGGGGACCACAAACTTACTCTGGGACCCTTGAGTAGTTGTCCTGAGTTGGGACACCTGAGAAGGATATCTAACTCAGGGACACCTACTCAGGACAATTAAATAACATTATCAGATTAATAAAGTATATTTAGATAAAAAGCTAAATTTTGAACTGAATATGTAAAATTCCCTGTATGTGTGAAGGAATTTGAAATTGGAAGCTAAACATTAAGTTGGTAACCTTAGCTTGATTCAGGAGATCAGCGCAAGTTCAACAAACAGAATCTAGTATCGATGATTGAAAGCACCATGTGTGCCGACAAAAAAAGAGCATGCTTTAGGAGCGAAAAAGCAAAGTGGCGTGCTGGAGTCTAGCATAGCGCTTCATCTTTTAGAAATAAAATCACATTTTGAAAAGGTTCAACCTGCCCGTTGAAATAATTTTTTTGCTTTCGTAAGTTTTTTGTTTGTCAATTGAATGCAGTATTTCCTAATGCGTGTATTTGATGTATACTTAGTTCTCTATTTTTGTGTATTGGTTTGCGGTTCAAATCATAGAAATTGCTTTTTCCGGGTTCCTCCTGTTCCACTGCTGATTAAGTAGGGTCCACAGAAGGCAAAAGGTTAAACTGTTTTACTGATGCATCCCATCTCAGATGCAAACAGGTATCTTTGCTTTGTCACTGGAAGGGCATTGTCTACAACCCCCACCTCCCACCCAACCCCACCACCCTGCCTGAACTCAACCCACAAGGCAACAGTAGCACATATAAATCTACCTGGGAGGATGTCCGGCCAGCGTCCTCTCCCTTCGGGAGGCCAGGGATTCCCTTCTACAGGTGATAGCCCTACTGTCTGACTTATGCTATGTTATGTTAGAATAACTTCTAAAGTGCATAGCTGCCCCAGCAACGGGGCTTCCCAGCACTAGACCACGAGCACATGATACGGGTACAATACTCTCACCAAGAGAAAGCGATATAATGATGAAAAGCCAATTAGAAAAGAGCCAGGTCTTAAGTGATTTCCTGGACTTAGGCTATTCCATGCTCAAAGTCGAACCCTGATAGTTCCCACTCTGCAGCCTTTGTGTAGGCAGAGTCCTGGACACAATCATAGGTCTTTCCTCTGCCCCACTTGCCCCTCTAAAAGAGAGGATCATGGCTCTACTAGCAACTAGGGCCTCTCAGATGGTGCAGGCACCTTTCATTCTACAGCCCCCTTGAGCTGTTACCTGTTAGGGGTCTTTTATCACAGCAGATGGACCCTGAACTACATTCATGCCCGCTCTTGCTCGGCTTGTTCTCCTTCGCCGATGAGCACCACAGACTAACCTAAGTGGAGATGATGATTCTTCAGGCGACCAGAAAACCATCCTAAAAGCCAATATGAGGGCAAATGGCCCTGGTTGTGTCTTCGGGCAATGTTGTAGCCTGTTTTGATATTCATTCGAAGTAATGTAGGTCACTTGTGGTCCATAAGTCCTCTCCGGCAAATAATGGTATCTGTGATATATATGTTACATAAAGTACACAGCATTTTTGTTTGTTTGTTTATTTGGACAGAAGCTGCATAACCCTCAAATAATACAAAAGAGAACATACCATAAAATCCAAAAAGAATGCCTCTCTGGCTTTGTTTGAATTCACTTTTCATGCACAAAATCCTGCATCAGAAGGGTTCTATATATTGCAGATTTTGAGCGCTCAACACAATGTACTGTACCCAATAAAGTGAAAATAAAATATGTTTGGTTCAACTTGTCACGATTTTCATTATAAAGAAAGAGCTAGCCGTTACCAGTGCAGAGAGCGCACAGTGTTATGTCAACACATTTACATGAATACTCTTATTCACAGCAGAAGATCATTTTACATGGAATAAAAAACAAGCACCGGTCCAGTCATTTGTCACAGGTGTGGGAACTGTTGTATTGCCACTCCAGGCAGTCCCATAGGTTTAAACTAGGATCCTAGTGTGGGTGAGTAAAGAACCTTTAATGCATAGCCAGAAACTTTCATCCCTCTTTTTAGGTCTCGCCTAGGCAGCGCTTGCGCTGTCTCTTCGAGACATGCTGTATTCAGGATATGGTGTAAATGAAGGGTTGTGTTGCACACTGCAGTGTTGAATCTTGATAAGAGTTTAAAATGGAACTGATACATTGATTGGACTTTGTTACCAGAACCTATGTTCTGGGCACAATATGCACTATTCTGCCCCACAAGGGCTGCCTTGAAAACCTTATTTGAATGAACTTATGCATAAACATAAACAATAATAATGATCATGCAGATTCCAATGCAAAAGTAGCTGGATGAACCAATTTTTAATCCAGTAATTTCAATGTAAATAAAAATAACAAGTTCTTGGCATGAATCACTGATGGAACTGAACATCCTGATATCCACTTGCAAATGAAGTTCAATCCAACCCAATGCATTTCGGGTCGAAAGGACCCTTCATCAGGGGTATCTATGAACAAAAACTAATAATTCAATACTTGAGATTTTTGTTTGCCTCATACAGTTGCAGACATTTGACATATGAATATAATTGTAACTATAAAACTGATTGTAAACTACAGAGCAAGGACTTGGAGAAAGAAATGGGAGTCATGGGTCTATGACCTTTTATCAAGTATAACAGATATAATAGGAAGATGCGAGAGGGAGGGAAAAAGAATAGAACTAGTGAGTGCAAAACATGCAGATGCACACGGATGGGAGAATAGAAGAGTACATCAGATCTGTGGAAAAAACTGCCAGCATGCTGCTCGAGGTCAAGACGAGTGAAAGGAATAATGTGCCAAAATTATTGCCAGAACTGTGCGATACACACGAAAAAATAAAACTGAGTGGCAGAAATTATGTGGTAAAAACTCTGACTCCCAGCATGCTTCCGGAGGTAAATGCGAGTAAAAGTGACATAGTGTCGAGTTGAATGCCAAACCTGCGCAAACAAGTGAATAAATGTGTGCCGATTACGACAAACATGCCCTACTGCAAGTGATGAAGAAAAGATTGGTAACTCGGACCTCTTCAATGGGACACACCGACTGCTTTTTTTTATATCATTGGCAATAGTGCTATGCAAGTATAATAACTCCACTGCAAAAAAAAAAAACATTGTTATTTTTCATGCCAACAGCTCTAACTTCAACAAATGTGAGGCCTATTGCATTGCAAATGCTTATTTTAGGATCACCAGGTTCTGTTCCGGAAGAAAGACCTCAAACTCCAGGGGCAAAATGCGTCAACACCTCTATCTGTTGTGCAGTAACAGGATGACATTTCCACAAGGTCACTCCTTAGATGTGAAAATCTACTAGCTGTACTCATTAAGGATCTTTATCAAGCCCTCTTGCCCGGAGCTAATGCCTTGTAGCTAGATTTGGACGATTACTTGTTTAATCGGTTACTTGTTTAATCGTCTGCAACTCATGCAGAAGGAAGCCGCTAGATTGATTTGCAACAGTCCCAAAAGGGACTGGCGTCCAATGCAGAAAAGAACCATGTTTAAGTTACTTTGCTATGTTCACAAGTCACTCCATGATTCAGAGCCAGGCATAGTGCATGTAAAGAGTGCCTTTTTACAAGCCTACAAAAGTGTATTATTATTATTTGTATTGACAGTAGGTAAAATAGGATCATTGTACATAATATTTTCAAAACACAAGTAGCCACATAATCACCCCACCGGGGTACCACTTGTACATCTCTTATATTTACAAATTGGCGAATTTTGAGCTGATCACTTATACAGTGCATTATTATTCCGCACCACCCCTTAGTAACAACGCTTCTGCTGCACCCAAAGTAGCGAGCTCCTTCTTGCATTGTCCATCCTGCCACCATCCGCTGTGAGGGTGGTTTCGCCTGTACCTATGCCCTAATGAGTCGGTGGGCAGTTCCGCAGCTGCCCTTATTATCTAGTCTTTTTTGCTTCTTATTTTTGTGTCTTGCGGAGTATTCCATTTACAATTTCTGCCCACTTGTCATTTAACCATTTTCCCCCAATGTGATAACTGCTCGTCATGATTCAGCTGACCGCTTCTGGCGGTTACAGCATCTTCCCCAGTGTTGGGGTTCGCCACACGGGAGGGGTTGGGGTGTCTTTTAGGTATATGCAATGGTAGTATAATGAAGGACACAGACCCTATCGTTACTGGTGTGGACCGGAAGTCACGAGCGACTCCGGTCCCTTTATTTAAAGCCTTCTGGCCACGCCTGGCCAGAAGGTGATACATTGTAAGTATCAGGTTCCGGGTTGGGGTCTCACTTCGTACTCGCGGCCAACAACTAGACCGCTACATCCCATCCCAAATCAGTTCAAATCAGCAACATGAAATTAACATACATAGTCATTGAGCCTTTGATTGGGCTTCGGATGGGGTCTTAGGTTGTACCAATGTCGTTGGCTGTCAACCCTTGGGTTTGCTGGTTCTTCTGCCGGTGACCTGTCTTCTGGTCTCAGATCGCCGGTACTTTCCTGACCCACCATGTTCCTGCTTGGGCTACTTGTCGCGCTATGGTGTCCACCTAGCAGACCATCGTCTCTGCAGGACACCTCCTCGACCATTGGTCTCTCTGTTCCTGAGTCAGGCACCCTTTTGAACCATGATATGTTTCGGGTGATGACTTCCCCATCTCTCTCGGCTGTTATCGCCGTGCCATTCACGCCCTTGACTAACCACAGTCCTGGTTCATATGGAGTGCGGAATTTTCCTCCGCTACGACGATTTCTCACGGGGACGGCACAGCCTGGTGTTATCGGCCGAACCTGCGCTTTTCTCTTCCTGCTCGCTCTTTCATTGTTGGTTATTCTTCTCGCTTGGGTGCTTGCCGGATCATACGGCTCAGGTTCCCAGTTATCTTCTACGGGAATGTTGTCCCGTCTTTGCCCAGCTAGCATCAGTGACCATGGGGACCTTTGAGTGGTGCAGTGTGGAGGAGTGCTCCGATACTCCCGCAGGAGCCTCTGAAGCGAGACCTTCGGGTCGGACTGTTCAGCCACAGATATGCGCAACACTTTGTTCAGCGTCCGCATGAACCTTTCGGTCTCTCCGTTTGCTTGAGGCCACTATGGTGTGATGCGGTGGTGTTTGACGCCTAGGTGCGCCAGAAAGTCTCGGAATTCGTGCCCTTGGAAGGGGGGTCCATTGTCTGTTTTGACAACGTGTGGTAGTCCGAAGAGTGCGAACGTCTTATCCAGCATTGGTAGTAGGTGGTCGAATGCGGTCGACGGTAGCACTTCCACTACGGGGTATTTCGTATATCCGTCTATCAGGATGGCAGTTACTCGCCCATCGGGGAAACTCCCGAAATCGAGACTGATCCACGACCAGGGCGACGGGGCAGGCTCCTCGGTGATCACTGGAGCTGGCGCTTCCGAGCCCCCCGTCAGTTGACACGCCCTGCACCTGCGTACAAACTCTTCTACCGTTTCCTCTAGGTTTGGGAACCAGAGCTTCTCCCACAACCTGGCTTTCATCCGTCGGGTGCCTTGATGACCCTCGTGGGCTAGGGCAGTCACTTGATCCTGGAGTGTTTGGGGCATGACAATGCGCGATCCTCTTAGCACCACCCCGTTACCTGCAGCACTTAGTTCTTCGTGTACTCGCCACACCTTCCCGAGGCGCGCTCGGTCCATTTCGGTCCATCCACTAACGTCATGGAGAAAACTAGCCCACGAGCCTTTTCGCATGGCTTCCAGCACCTTATTCAGGACCTTGTCAGCCTGGGTATGTGATTCAATCTCTGGCATGGTGAGGGCTTTTGGGCACGCCCATTGAGCGACCATGCTGACGAATTCTTCCGTTCGTTGGTCCTGGTCATGGGCTTCTTCTGGGGCAACGGTTGGGTGGCGTGATAAGAAGTCCGCTGGATTTTTGGCACCCGGTCTGTATACTATATCAAACTGATAATGCTGGAGTTGGATCGCCCATCGTTCGATCCGTGGCGGGGGGTGGGGTGCAGTTCCTCTGAAGAGCGGGACAAGGGGTTGGTGATCCGTTACCACGCGGAATGGATGCCCGCTCAGATATAGATGGAAATGTTTGCAGGCCCATTTGATGGCCAGCGCTTCCCGTTCAATTTGGGAATATCTTGTCTCCGTTGCTGTCAGTGGCTTGCTGGCGAATGCTAGTGGGACCCATGTCCCCGGACTTGTTTCCTGGGACAGCAGTGCTCCCAGGCCTACGGGGCTAGCGTCCACTATTAGTTCAGTTGGCCGTTTGGTGTCAAAATACGCCATGGTTGTCTTTTCTAACAGTGTGGATTTCACCTTGCTGAAGGCTTCCTGTTCATCCGGGCCCCACTTCCACACGCTGTCTTTCTTGGTTAGGTTTCGCAACGGTTCTGCAACTGTTGCTAGGTTGGGTATAAACCTCCCGCAGTACGTTGCCATACCTAGAAAGCTTCGAACTTCAGACGCTGATGTGGGGGCTGGAGCTAGTTGAATTGGTTGCGACTTTCGGGGATCCACTTTAACACCCTCCTGGCTGAAAACGTACCCAAAGAATTCGATAGTCTTTTGGAAAAACTGGTACTTGTCTTTATGGAGCGTCACCCCGTGTTCTGCGAGGCGGTGGAGGGTGGCCCTAAGCCGCTGGTGATGATCTTCTAAAGTTGCTGAGTGAATTAAGATGTCATCGCTGACATTTAATACTCCTTGGAGCCCCAACTGAACTTCCCGGACCGCGTTTTGGAAGATCTCGGCAGCCAATGATATTCGGAAATATTGAGTCTTATACCGTCTGAGCCCCAGGTGTGTTGAAAAAGTAGTTATATATCTACTTTTCTCGGCCAGCCTCAACTGGTGGTAACCTGCGTTGAGGTCTAATTTAGAAAACCACCGGGACCCATTTGGATCTGCGAGGATGTCATCCACGGTTGGTGTCAAATGTCTCTCTCGCCGGATTGCCTGGTTGGGCATGCGCATGTCTATGCAGAGCCTGATCTGTCCCGGCTGCTTCGGCTTCTCCGCAATTACCATGGGTGAGATCCAGGGGGTTGGTCCGGTTACTTTCTCTATTACCCCTTGCTGTTCCTGTTTAATTAACTCTTGCTCCACCAACGGTCGTAGATGGAATGGGATGCGTCTGTGCCTTAAGGCCACAGGCTTCATTGATTTGTCTATGTGCAGTTGTACCGGAGGCCGTTTCATGCTCCCTAGTCCTTTGAATAACTGTGGGAATAGTTCCAGGATGTCTTCTGTCTGCAGTGTTCTCACCGCATTTGCGAAGATTACTAAGCTCAGGTCTTCTGCGGTGTGACTCCCTACGAGGATGTCCGCTTCTATATCGACCACGTGGAAGGTAGTTGTTACTTCATGATTTTCTGACTTCACTTGCACCGTCATTTTTTCCTTTTAGCGGCAGGGGCGTCTGACTCCCATACGTGAGAATCTTTACCTTGGACGGCGTGAGTTGGGGTCTTGGGCTTAGTTTCTTATAGTGTTGGCTCCCCATCACATTGACTGAGTCTCCGGTGTCAATTAGGGCTGTGACGGGAGACCCCGCGATCTCGATTGCACACGTCGGTTGAGGACGTCGCCTCCGTTTTAGGTCGCTTGCGTACGATATGAGGAGGCATTCTTCTTCTTCATCAGTGGATGGGTCTTCGAGGTATGCTCTGTGTTGCGGGGATACCTTCACCGTCCGCGCCGCATCTGGTTCTTCAAGCGAGAGGTGCCTCACTGCTTTCGTCGGTGGCCGCCGTCCGGCACTCCCTCTGCCTCGCATGCCTCCTCGGCAGACACTGGAGAAGTGGTTTGGAATCCCGCACTTCGAGCATGTCTTCCCTCGGGCCGGGCACTCGTTCGGGGCGTGCTCTTCTTTGCCGCAATACCCGCACTGCGACTGGCGCGGTTTCTTGTGGGCCACCTCCCTCTGCTGCCCCGCCCTGGGGTATATGCTGCATCCACCCGTTCTGTCTTGATGGCCACTGCTGAACTCGCTGTGGGCATGAGCGCCGCTTCCATCGCTGTAGACCGGACTTCGGGCAGGTCGTGGGACCGCGCGAGGACGAGCATTTCTTCCAACGAGATCCTGGGTTGTCTGAGGATGAGCGTCCTCAATGTTTTATTTCTGCATCCTTGGATGAGTTGTGCGCGCACTTCTTTGACCGGATCGTCTTCCGTGCAAGTGCTGGCCAGCTCCCTCAAGCGTGCGTGAAAGGCATCCATTGTTTCTCCCTCTCTTTGACGGGCTTGCCGCAGCTTGAATCGTTCATAATCGGGGTTTAGTTGCGAGTCGAAATGGGCATTGAGTGCCCTCACTGCTGCGTCATAATCTGTGGGGGGCCCCGTGTTTGGTAGGTGCTTGAATAACTTGTATATCTCATCCCCTGCGCAGTGTAACAGCAAGGCCTTCTTGACGGCGCCAATCGTTTCGCTGGTGGCGGTGAAGTAGTTGTCTAGCCGTCCAACCCACACGTTCCACCTTGGAGAAGCAGTGGCGGGGTCAATTAGTTCGTTAAACGGCAGTAGCACGCTGACTTGAGAATGTACGGGCGTGGCTGGGGCTGCCGCTGCCGCTTGCAGTGGGGCTGCTGCTGCTTGGGCCGTCATGGTTGTCCCTGGCGATACTCCCTTCCGGTTCGGTCGTGGTTCCTACTGCCTGGGATGTGGTGATGTTGACTGCTCCCTGATTAGTGCCTTCCTCTTGCTGCCGTGTCCCTCACTGATGTGTCTTTGCCATGTGACACTTTCCCCTCCTTCACCACTGTCTCTGTGCTACACTCAGGCAAGCTGATCGTTATGCTCCCTTTGACTCTGGCATTTGCCACCTTGTCACACGTGTTGCTTACTTGGTATACTGCTGTTGGCCAGGGATGCTGCTTCCGGTGGGGTGCTAGCTGCAGACCTGCTAGGGCACTGGCTTCTCAGGTCTTTGTTAACCCCCTGTGAGGCTCAGGTGGACTCTTCTGCAGCCTTTAGCCCTTGCTCGCTGGTGGGGGTGGATTTGCACCTGCCAGTGCTTGATGACAAGCCGCCGACTCAGTGCATGCGCGCTTGAGCGCAGCTTCTCAGACTGGCTCCCCCGCTGGCCGGTAGGGTCCTTCAGCACATGCGCGCCTCCTTTCGACGAGCGCAGGTCTCCGCACGCTTCCGGATATTCTGCTGGGCCGCGTAGAAGCGCCGACCGGAGCGGCGCTATCCTGAACGTCGCCGCGTTGGTGGTCGCCGGAGCTCACCTCTAGCCACCCGAGGGCGGTGCTGCACACGGTGATTTCCTGATTGTGCAGTTTTAACATGCAACGATCACCGGTGCGGCCAGAGCGGGGACCTCACTGGCCATCAAGGTACCGCCGCGGAGTCGCTGGGTCCCGAGCGCCGCCACCCTCGTCGCCAGTGTTGGGGTTCGCCACACGGGAGGGGTGTCTTTTAGGTATATGCAATGGTAGTATAATGAAGGACACAGACACTATCGTTACTGGTGTGGACCGGAAGTCACGAGCGACTTCGGTCCCTTTATTTAAAGACTTCTGGCCACGCCTGGCCAGAAGGTGATACATTGTAAGTATCAGGTTCCGGGTTGGGGTCTCACTTCGTACTCGCGGTTACTTTGTCCCTCAATCCCTGTCCCCACGGAGGCGCGTCGAGGTGAGTGGGGGATGGTGTGGTGTGGGGGTGATTCATGAGTTAGTTGGAGGAGGGGACATAAGGAGTCTGTAAGGTAAGCGGGGCAGTGCCACATGGGATGGCTTGTGGCTGGTACTAACGTTTGTTTTAGGAGTGGGGAGATATCTTCTCAATGAGGGGGGAGGCCAGATGCTGCGGTCATTATAGTGGTGCGGGGAACGGGGGGGGGCGCACCGGTGAGTCCCTCTGTGTGAGTGTCAGGGGCCCACTCCGCTAATGTTCAGCCTCCCACCCTCCCTCCAGTGTGGCCTGTCGTCTGTGTCCCCTCCCGAGTCCCGCATGATTCCCCCTGTCTCTCGGTCTCTGTCAGCGTTTTCCTCTGTGCGGAGGGCGCGTGAGCGGCGTTCCTCATCCACCCCTCCTTGTCGAGCCTTGATTTGTAGCAGACGAATTCAGAAAGCCAGGATGAGCGGCCGCCCCTTCAATCATCCAGCGGAATTTCGCTGGAATTCCTTACCCCAGGAAATTCGCCTCAGGAGTAACTCCTCCCATTTCAGAAACGTTTGAAGACCTGGGTTTTCTCCCTTTAGGGGTTTTGAGCATGCAGAGTGGGTGCTGCCCCCCAGGGGATGGTTGCCGGCTTCATAAAAATAAAATCCCGACCCTTGGAGTTTAGTCTGAAACCATGGGAGCATATTGAGTGACAATTTAAACAGCTCCCGCGCCAATGAGAACTGCCTGGACTGGTGTTTATATTTCATTCTGCTATAACATGACCTCCTGCTGTGAATACGAGGATTAATATCCATGCATTGAAATAACGCTGAACAACCTCGGCTCTGGTTTCACTTTATAGTTGTCCAACAATCACACTGGCATATCATGTTAATCATTACATGGGAATTAGGGGGCTTAAGTGCCAGTGGAAAGGGAAAGTGGATTGTGAGCGGTGCTTAAAACACAGTATTTTGTAAAGCAACTATGTTTTAAGACCTTCAAAACACAGGCAAGTGTGTGCCTGTTTATGTCTGAGTGAGTATTTAAAAATCCCAGGGATAACCTTTGCAAGAGACCGACCAGGGGGCTGTTGAAATAGTCACTCTTGCTTCTCACTAGAGTGTTGGAGATGGTCTGGGTGGATCTTTCAGGTTTTCATGGTCTTGACCCTGAAATTACTGGTTGCGCTTAAGGGGGAAAGTTGTAGGTGCTTGTATCACTTCAACATCACAGCCGGTTCCTTGCTTCGAGAGGTGGTCTTCACATGTCAAGGGACCCGGAAGGAATAGACCAGGGTGGTGGGGCTAGAAGAATGCAGGATGGGAATGAATCCAGTTTTGCAGGAGTTCGTCACAAGTCATAAGGACTGGAGAGCCATCCGGAGGCCGATGACTGATAGGCAGTCCAGTTTTGATCTTGGATGTGAGGGGTGGTGATGGGAAGCTGACTTTGAAATTAGGATATTGCTTCATCATCTTTCTAATCTTTTTGAGCGTACGGCCTCAGGAGACATAACACCACTTCTGTTGAAGGCTGCGTTCCTGTGTGTGGTGATCCCAGTTGAGATGATCTACGCGATGCCGTCCTTTTCTAATGAACTGTACACGGCATGTCATGGGAATTATGTACTTCTCAGAACTCGTCAATACTTTGTACCAAATGTTCCCTCCGATATCCACTTGAGCTGGAAACTCTTTGTTACCACATTATTTCCAAATTCTCCTCTGGATGCTCTGCCAAGCTCTCTCCTGGGGCGAACAAAGGACTTCATGTTCTCTGAGATGTTTCTTATCACATGCAGTAGCCATAACCTGCTAAACCGGCTCCTGTATCCTGCAGTCAAGGGGCTCCCAACTCTGGGTGATATCAGTGCTCCGGCAAGAAGGGCAGAGGCAGCTTCAGGGTTTTGTATTTGAGAGCAGCCACTTGGGGACACTACATGACTTCTGCAAGCACTGAATATCTGCTCCACAGCAGATGCCCAGTTTGGCAATCTGTGTTCAAGAGCACTTGTAGCTCAGCCTCTGGGGCTCTTCAAACTGGCTGTCCCACATTCTTCCTGGACCCTTCCCCGAGTTTGGGAAGTTGATGTGTCTACTCTTACCTGGAGTCTGAATAAAGGTGGGGCTGCTGCCTATGCAAGCAGAGGTTTAGTTTACTCCTTTATAGTGAGTCTCACTACTGCCCACCTAAGTCCAGATGTCCCATCCACCAGGCCCCCTCGTTTTCTACCTTGTAGTGTGGCTAGAGAGGGAAAAAGAGCTAAATAATGGCACTCAGCTGCTGGTGGCCAAATAGGCGGCATGACTATACTCCGGCACCCGCATTTCTTATCACTTCGGTCTGTGGAAAGGTGCTCTGATCCCATTCGGCATTCCCAAAGACCGTCCATGTGGCAGGGGCTGCAGGACTAGGGGAAGGAAGGTTCTACAGCGAGTATCCTGGTCTGCACAGAGGTTTTAGAGTATGCAATACTAGGGCTAGGAGATCTCTATAGCGAGTATCCTGGTCTGTACACAGCTGGCAGGGGCTGCAGGACTAGGGGTAGGAAGGTTCCACAGTGAGTATCCTGGTCTGTAGAGAGGTTTGTGAGGATGCAATACTAGGTCTGGGAGATCTGCACAAGGAGCATTCTGGTCTGTACAGAGGTTGTAGAGGCTGCAATACTAGGGCTAGGAGATTCTACAGTGAGTATCCTGGTCTGTACACAGCTGGCAGGCGCTGCAGGACTAGGGGTAGGAAGGTTCTACAGTGAGTATCCTGGTCTGCACAGAGGTTGTAGAGGCTGCGATACTAGGGCTAGGAGATTCTACAGTGAGTATCCTGGTCTGTACACAGCTGGTTGGAGTTCCGATACTAGGGGGCAGGAGAGTACTACAGTGAGTATCCGTGTCTGTACATAAGTGGTAGAGGCAGTGATATGAGGAGTAGGAGACCTCTCTACACAAAGGTGGTGGGCTTCAGGACTAGGGGTAAGGGAGCTCTGCAGTGAGTATCCCTACCTGTAAAAAAAGGTGGTAGTGGCTGCGATCCTACAGATAGTAACTGCTACAGTGAGTATCCTTGTCCGTGCTTAGGTGGTAGGGGCTGCAGGTCTAGGGGTAGGAGAGCCCTGCAATGAGTATCCTCGCCTGTACGAAGATGGTAGCAGCTGTGATGCATGCCGTAAGAGTTCTACACGGAGTATTGGTGTCTGTACAAAGGTGGTAGCGGCTGCGATGCATGGGGTAAGAGTTCTATGCTGAGTATTACTGTCTGTACAAAGGTGGTAGCGGCTGTGATGCATGCAGTAAGAATTCTACACGGAGTATTACTGTCTGTACAAAGGTGGTAGTGGCTGCGATGCATGGGGTAAGAGTTCTACACTGAGTATTGCTGTCTGTACAAAGGTGGTAGCGGCTGCGATGCATGGGGTAAGAGTTCTATGCTGAGTATTACTGTCTGTAGAAAGGTGGTAGCGGCTGTGATGCATGCAGTAAGGATTCTACACGGAGTATTACTGTCTGTACAAAGGTGGTAGTGGCTGCGATGCATGGGGTAAGAGTTCTACACTGAGTATTGCTGTCTGTACAAAGGTGGTAGCGGCTGCGATGCATGGGGTAAGAGTTCTATGCTGAGTATTACTGTCTGTACAAAGGTGGTAGCGGCTGTGATGCATGCAGTAAGGATTCTACACGGAGTATTACTGTCTGTACAAAGGTGGTAGCGGCTGTGATGCATGCAGTAAGGATTCTACACGGAGTATTACTGTCTGTACAAAGGTGGTAGTGGCTGCGATGCATGGGGTAAGAGTTCTACACTGAGTATTGCTGTCTGTACAAAGGTGGTAGCGGCTGTGATGCATGCAGTAAGAATTCTACACGGAGTATTACTGTCTGTACAAAGGTGGTAGCGGCTGCGATGCATGGGGTAAGAGTTCTACACTGAGTATTGCTGTCTGTACAAAGGTGGTAGCGGCTGTGATGCATGCAGTAAGAATTCTACACGGAGTATTACTGTCTGTACAAAGGTGGTAGCGGCTGTGATGCATGGGGTAAGAGTTCTACACTGAGTATTACTGTCTGTACAAAGGTGGTAGTGGCTGTGATGTATGGGGTGAGATCTCTGTAATGAGTATCCTTTTCTGTACAAAGGTGGTGGGGGTTGCAGGTCTAGGTCTAGGGGTAGGAGAACCCTGTAGTGAGTATCCTCATCTGGGCAATGGTGGCAGCGGCTTTGATGCATGGGGTAAGAGTTCTATGCTTAATATTACTGTCTGTACAAAGGTGGTAGCGGCTGTGATGCATGGGATAAGAATTCTACATGAGGTATCCCTATCTGTACAAAGATGGTAGCGGCTGCGACGCATGGGGTAAGAATTCTACACGGAGTATTACTGTCTGTGCAAAGATGGTAGTGGCTGCGATGCATGGGGTAAGAGTTCTACACTGAGTATTGCTGTCTGTACAAAGGTGGTAGCGGCTGCGATGCATGGGGTAAGAGTTCTATGCTGAGTATTACTGTCTGTACAAAGGTGGTAGCGGCTGTGATGCATGCAGTAAGGATTCTACACGGAGTATTACTGTCTGTACAAAGGTGGTAGCGGCTGTGATGCATGCAGTAAGGATTCTACACGGAGTATTACTGTCTGTACAAAGGTGGTAGTGGCTGCGATGCATGGGGTAAGAGTTCTACACTGAGTATTGCTGTCTGTACAAAGGTGGTAGCGGCTGTGATGCATGCAGTAAGAATTCTACACGGAGTATTACTGTCTGTACAAAGGTGGTAGCGGCTGCGATGCATGGGGTAAGAGTTCTACACTGAGTATTGCTGTCTGTACAAAGGTGGTAGCGGCTGTGATGCATGCAGTAAGAATTCTACACGGAGTATTACTGTCTGTACAAAGGTGGTAGCGGCTGTGATGCATGGGGTAAGAGTTCTACACTGAGTATTACTGTCTGTACAAAGGTGGTAGTGGCTGTGATGTATGGGGTGAGATCTCTGTAATGAGTATCCTTTTCTGTACAAAGGTGGTGGGGGTTGCAGGTCTAGGTCTAGGGGTAGGAGAACCCTGTAGTGAGTATCCTCATCTGGGCAATGGTGGCAGCGGCTTTGATGCATGGGGTAAGAGTTCTATGCTTAATATTACTGTCTGTACAAAGGTGGTAGCGGCTGTGATGCATGGGATAAGAATTCTACATGAGGTATCCCTATCTGTACAAAGATGGTAGCGGCTGCGACGCATGGGGTAAGAATTCTACACGGAGTATTACTGTCTGTGCAAAGATGGTAGTGGCTGCGATGCATGGGGTAAGAGTTCTACACTGAGTATTGCTGTCTGTACAAAGGTGGTAGCGGCTGCGACGCATGGGGTAAGAATTCTACACGGAGTATTACTGTCTGTACAAAGGTGGTAGCGGCTGCGATGCATGGGGTAAGAGTTCTACACTGAGTATTGCTGTCTGTACAAAGGTGGTAGCGGCTGTGATGCATGCAGTAAGAATTCTACACGGAGTATTACTGTCTGTACAAAGGTGGTAGCGGCTGTGATGCATGGGGTAAGAGTTCTACACTGAGTATTACTGTCTGTACAAAGGTGGTAGTGGCTGTGATGTATGGGGTGAGATCTCTGTAATGAGTATCCTTTTCTGTACAAAGGTGGTGGGGGTTGCAGGTCTAGGTCTAGGGGTAGGAGAACCCTGTAGTGAGTATCCTCATCTGGGCAATGGTGGCAGCGGCTTTGATGCATGGGGTAAGAGTTCTATGCTTAATATTACTGTCTGTACAAAGGTGGTAGCGGCTGTGATGCATGGGATAAGAATTCTACATGAGGTATCCCTATCTGTACAAAGATGGTAGCGGCTGCGACGCATGGGGTAAGAATTCTACACGGAGTATTACTGTCTGTGCAAAGATGGTAGCGGCTGCGATGTGTGGGGTAAGATCTCTGTAATGAGTATCCCTGCCTGTACAAAGATGGTAGGGGCTGCGATAAATGGGGTAAGAACTCTACACGGAGTATCCTGGTCTGTACAGAGGGGGTAGCGGCTTTGATGCTTGGAGTAAGAGCTCTACACTGAGTATTACTGTCTGTATGAAGATGGCAGCGGCTGCGATACATGGGGTAAGAGTTCTACAGTGAGTACTACTGTCTGTACAAAGGTGGTAGGGGCTACAGGTCTAGGGTATGAGAGCCCTGTAGTGAGTATCCTCGTCTGGACAATGGTGGCAGCAGCAGCTGCAATGCATAGGGTAGGAGAGCTCTACACGGAGTATCCCTTTCTGTACAAAGGTGAGGGGGCTGCGGATCTTAGACCTAAGAGATTCACTATAGTGAGTATCCTTGCCTCTACAAAGATTGTTGGGGCTGTAGTACTAAGGGAAGAAGAACTGCCACGGTGAACACCTTCCACAAAGGTGGTTTGTACTGCAGGAATGAGTGTTGGAAAGCACTACAGTGAGTCTGTTCTACTAGTGCTTCTGTCGTTTCGGCTAGCTGGACCACTGCCCTGGCATACGTGTACATTAAATTTTCCTTCTTTCTTACAGGAGAAGATTAGGACCATGTTTGAGAACCTGATGGTGGTCGATCACCCCAACGTGGTGAAGTTTCACAAGTACTGGCTGGACGTGCGAGAATCTTCTGCCCGGGTGAGGATTCCCAGCACATACCCCCAGTAGGAGATTTACAATATACCTTCTTAATAGTTGCTCCTTATGAATTTACAATTATGCAGTGCAATTTATTCCAACTAATAGAATTATGTTGATGAATCGTCAATGTATGGAATGATGCGGACGGGACATGGGTCACAAGGGCATCAATGATGTCTGAGGGTGGCAGGGGCCAAGAGAACAGACCGCAAGAGTTTGGTACAAAGCCCGCAGTAGTAGTTGGGACTTGCTGTTATTTACTTCTGGTGTACTAAAGAGAATCTGTTCTCATCTGTCTTGTAGGTGGTTTTCATAACAGAATATGTCTCGTCTGGCAGTCTGAAGCAGTTCCTGAAGAAGACCAAGAAAAACCATAAAACAATGAACTCGCGGGTATGTGCATCTTCATGTGCCTTATGGCAAGGGAGAGCACCTTTCAAGCTGGATCGCTAGAACTTTATAATGTAGTCTAGTTTGAAGATGTACTTCATGCCATAAAAAGGAAACCAGCATTGGCATAGGCAATAGGTTTCACCTGTACAAGAGCCAATATGTTTTAGTCATGTTGTACACCAGCGTGGCTGCAGTTCAGCATGGCTAAAAGTTAGTGGCATAGAGGAGAGTGGCATGGTATGAATTGGGTGGGGTGGAGTGGCATAGGATGAAGTGGCACAGACTGGGTTGGAGTGGGGTGGCGTAGAGGGGAATAATGTGTTGTGGAGGGGTGTGGAGTGTCGTGGAGTGGCATAGGGTGGAGTGGTGTAGCGTGGAAGGGCATAGTGTGGAGGGGTGTAGTGTGGAGTAGCATAGAGTGTCATGGAGTGGTGTAGAGTGTCATAGGATAAAGTAGAGTGAAGTAAAGTGGCTTGGAGTGGCGTAGAGGCAGTTGAGTGGAGTTCATTGTGGTAGAGTAGAGTGGAGTAGATTGTTGTGGAGTAGATTGCCATCGAATGTAGAGGAGTATAGTGGAGTGTTGTAGAGTGTTGTGGCATAAAGTGGCATGGAGTAGATTGGAGTGGAGTGGAATGGCATAGAATATCGTTAAGGGACATAGAGTAGAGTGTCTTAAAGTGGAGGGGCATAGGGTGGAGTGGATTACAGTATTGTAGAGTAGAGTGGTGTGGAGTAGATTAGAGTGGGATGGCGTAGAGTGGAGTAAAGTGACTTGGAGTGACGTAGAGGAAGTTGAGTGGAGTAGATCGTCGTAGAGTGTTGTGCAGTGGTATAGAGTGGAGTAGTGCCATAGAGTAGCGTGGAGTGTCGGAGTGGAGTAGGGTGAAGTAGCATAGAGTGTATTAAAGTGTCAGAGGGTGGAGGGTCACACTTTATGCAAAACCTTCAGAAGTCTCCACTTAGATTGCAGCACCACCTGAGAGTTCGGTTCTTACTGTGCAAGAGCTGGTGGTGGCTAAACACTTGACTAGGCACAAGGAGTGTGACAACCTTGTGGCGGTGTGTGGAGCAAACTTCTCTAGGGAAGTAGGCCGTCGTGCTGGAATACATTTCACATGCCCTACTGTTCCATTCTTTTAGGCTTGGAAGCGCTGGTGCACGCAGATCCTGTCAGCACTCAGGTAAGATTGAAGACGCACACGAATGAATCAATGAGTGAATGACGAGACTTGTACAGCGACGAACTTCAAACTGACTTTCCGTTAGGAATGGTGGTATCTGGTTGAGGAAAGCTGTAGGTTCTAAGTATTTGCCGACTGTGAGCTGTTATAGAAAAGGAAACGAAGCCCACGGCGAGCTATTAAAAGCTTGTATGATGCCTTCTGGGTTTATTCAAGTAAAGAGCCCAAGCATAAAGTTCCAAGGCACAGTGATCCCTGCATAACCAGGCCCTGCCACCCAAAATTCCAAGGCCCTGCGTTACCAGCTCTTGTCACCCCTGCTTTAGAAGATCCTGTAATGCATACATTACAACGTCTTGTAGACCCTACAATATTTAGCAAAGTAATTTCTGTATTAAAAAGCACATCACTCTATTTTACAAGTGAAAGATGCATCACAAGGCCCTGCTACCCCGCTAATGCACAGCTTTGTGAACTTTGCATCACACTATCCTGTGACCACTGCCTAACTTGCACTGGATTACAGGATCCCACAGTCCTTTCATTTCAAGATCCTGCGACCCTTGAATTACAAGACCCTGCTGCCCCAGCACTACAGTGCCCTGACATGTGTGCATCGCTTGCTACTACTGCAAAATCAGTAAGGCAGATGACCACCAGGCGTTGCCATAAAACCAGAGAAGGGCCCTGCATCACTGGTGACGCAGCCCCACAAAAACTTCCGACAAGCCTAAGTTAAGGTTGGACATGAAGGAACATGCAGAGCCTACTAGCACAGTGGATAGGTATGGGACGCCCAGAGATGACCAGTGACCTCAGCACCAACACAAAGACTGATACATTGAACCTCCAGTAAAGTTTAATTGCTTACAAGATGGAAGACCCCATTTTGGGAAGGGTAAAGCAAGAGAACGCAGAATGCATGGGACTTCTGCATCTCAGAATTATTGCCAACCTAAGGTATTGGTAAATGAGTGTGCGAAATAACCTCACAGCAATTGCCACAGCGCGTTGTAACATTGGCCCACATTATTGTGCTGGTCCACTTCCACTTATGACAAAAGTAAGTTTATTACACCATTTTGATATCAGAAATACTGAAGTTAATGTCGATATGAAAAGGAATAGACCAATCACACCAACAGGCACCCTAAAAATGCTGGAACATTGACCAGGCCCTGGAAATAATGTTACATTGTTTTCCAAGAATACAGAAATGGTTTTTGTCTGCTACTATAGCAGACAGATATTACGTACTGCTGATGTCTGTGTAGTAGAAATGTTGTTGCCTCAAATATGTCCTAGGAAACGCAGGTCTATCATAGGTGTAGGATAGCCCAATCCCTGGATGTTTTCCAGTATTATCACATAAGATAAATTCACAGACAAAGACTCTAACAAGAACTCATTTCCATAGTCCTCCTAAAGCGTGGGAAATCTTTTTTAAGGATCCATGCGCTCTGCAAATCACGTAAATAAGTTAATCTACATTGCATGCCCATGACCTAGAGTCTCCGCCTGGTGACCTGAAGTTCTGGTGGTAATTGTAAACTGTACTGAAGTGGGTGTGCTTGAACAGAACACAATCGTCTTATAGTAAATTTGGTACTATACAGGTAGACTGGCTGAACAACAGTTGTATGTAGATGCCATGGGAACAGGTTTACAGCATGGACTAATAAGTAATCACGTTACTCTTGGAAGAACAGATATGTATATTGATTTGTTGGAAGTGAATTTCCTCTTTCAATACCTATTTCAAAATTCCCTGCAGACTAACCCATTGTGTTTTCCTCCAGGTGATGGTGGGTCTTTCTTTCGCCCCCTCTATACTCTCAAGCCTTCCTCTCACCCTCCCAATAATAACTCTGTTTCTTTCCTGGCAAAAGACACCTTGCGTCCGTCACCCACGCCCAGCGGACGTCCAATAACATGTTGCGTTTCTCTCCTGCCTTTGCAAAGCTTCCTGCACTCCTGTGACCCTCCCATCATCCATGGTAACCTGACCAGCGACACCATCTTCATCCAGCACAACGGGCTGATAAAGATTGGATCAGGTACCGTCGCATGCTTTGCGTGTCTGCTGGGTTAGGGGATCGGGCACCTAAGAGCGGTCTTCAAAAGCAAAGATGTTCCACTTTAGAGCAACACAGGTTAACTCGTGCATGCAACTCTGTGAGGCAGTAATAGATAATATTGTTGGCCAATGACTGGATAATCTTTTATCGACCTTGAGGGTCTCAACCTTGATCTCCAAGATCTAATATCCACATTTCATACATTTAAGTAGGAATAATTAGCAAAGTCATGGATATCCTGAAAATCTGAACCAAGAGTTTTGGAAGGGTAGAAGGAAGAATTTGTGTCAGTTAAATATATTGTCCATAAACAATGTAAACCATCGGTAGGGAATCCGGTATAAGGTTTGTAGCTCTTCTCTCAATTTAGTTTTAAATTACGCCCTTTTGGATGCCCAGTGTACATGTGGCAGGAAGCCAAGGACTTGGCTTGGTGAGACCATATATTACACACTTGAGTTACACCCTCCGGGCAGCAGTGTGCGTGGCAGACACTGAGAGGTCAAATTTACTATTTTAACTTTAGTCGTAGAACATTTGAATGATCCAGGAGCCTTATTTACTTTTCTAACTCTAACCCTGAAATATTTTGGGTAGCCCATGAAATATTTTGGGAATGGAGAGCGTCGCCCAATGCAAACAGTTATTAATACGATTTAGGGCCTCCTCCCCTTGGGCTGCATTGGAGGTGACCAGTTCCTCTAGGCCTGCAGTAGAGGGGGCCTCCCCTTTTGGGACTGAATTAGGGGTGTTGTGCTACCTCCTCCCAGGCAGGAAGACCGGGGATACAGGATGAAGTAGCCAGATGCGCCTTAGCAGTGCCGTACCAATGTGTGTCATGGACCCTACTGAAAGGAAGGGAATGGCTTACCTGGCTGCTGTTTGAACTGCGAAATAAAGCAATATTCAGGGTTCAGCACTCCCTTCAAGTCTCTGGACCCCAGTGCCACTACACCTGCTGCACCAATGGGAGTTACGCCCCTGCATATTATTGTAGCAGATTAGCAGCTCTTTGCAGCCGAAGGTGTAGAACTGCCTACCGTTTTGCCCAAGAAGTCTCTTTAGTACTTCCTTATCAAGCAGAGAACCCTCCAGTGGTGGACCTGGGAGCCATTGTGGTTGAAGGGTAACAATTGCAGCGCACGTTCATGATAGTTGTCGTCATGGCTATGGACGATTCTGCCCACCCTAGGATAAGAGGTTGAGAAAGTGAGGACTCCTCTTCAGGTAGAGCCTGAGCTTGAATGCCCTTACCCATGAAGCGTTAGCAGATCGTTGCTGGGCACGTAAGAGGAAGCCAGCCGGAATGAAGAGATCTATAGTTGTAAGTTAGTCCTCGAGTGGAGGCGGAAGGATACACTCAAGCAGCCAATGCAGTAGGTGAGAGAGTCCCAGTGGCTTAAAGAAGCTTGTCGAAGACGGCCAATGGCTGAAGGGGGCAGACCCAAAACCCACTCTATACATACTGTTGGCAGTAGGTCACAGCTTCGTTGTAACAAGCATTTGCAATGCAATAGGTCTAGCATTTGTAAGAGTTTGAGCTATTGGCATTGTAAATGACAATGCCTTTTATTTATATGTTTTGAAAACCTGCAAGTTGTGTAAACACGCACTTTGTATTTGTTGTTGCTTACGAGAAGCAAGGCTGGCAGTAACTGTGCCTCTTTTACTGCCAGCCTTGCTTCTCGTAAGCAAGAACTATAAGTACAAAGTGCGTCTTTACCCACCACTTGCAGGTTTTCAAAACACATAAATAAAGGGCATTGCCATTTTTAATGGCAATAGCTCAAATTCTTGCAAATATGAGACCTATTGCATTGCCAATGCTTTTTGAGCTCTGAGACGGAGGCAGCAGCAGCAGCCATGTGCATGTTGACACCGTCCCTTGTACCTGGAAATACTTTTGAGATCTAGAGAGCCGTAAGTAAGATAATGGGGCTTGACATGTGGCACAGGTATCGACTGAAAAAAACTTAGAAGTGAGAGCGAGTTCACCTCATCGTCTTGAAAAAATAATGTACCTTTCCCAAGATTAGAAGTAAAGCTTAAGTGCAAAGAACTAGGTTAACTGAGTGCTTCATACCGAATCTATTGTTTAGTGCCAAAAAATAATTTTATTTAGGAGAGAAACTACAGTTTGCTGTGCAACATGTCTAACCGCAGCAACACAACCTCTGCTGGATGGGTACACGCAGACAGGTATCCTAGATAGAGTCACCAGACAACAGGAATTCTTGTAGAAGATCTGTCGTGCAAGTAACGATTATACCCCGAAAGAGCGGTGCTTTCGTACCGAAGACCATTCGTAGGTGCAGAGCAGAACAGAAACTGGCTTTTTACCTGTAAATTAGAAGCAAAATAGAGGATTACCAGCCCCCCATGTCCCTCTTCCCTATGAACTTAATAGGGCAATGGCTCCTTTTACTAAAAGCGACTTGACTCAGTTCAATAAAGTTTTGTATTTAGAAGTGCAGTGACATAGAGGAGGGTAGATTTAATAGGAATCCGACCAGTAAAGTTGATTTAACAGCTGTGGCAAGGAACCATTCGAGGCAGATCTTTCAAGGCTGATTACTAAGAGCTTTTGGTGGGAAGGACCAGGGTCAATGAAGATGACACGTGGGCTACTGGACATTTTACAGATGTCAAAACTTCCATTAGGTGCAGCTCCAGAGTCCAAGCCTTGCACGAGCCCTTTGAAATGAGCCCTTTTCTGTTGGCTGTCAACTCGCACATTGATGATGAGAAAAAGAAACCCTGAACCTTTTAAATACGCAGTTTATCTTGGCTAAGGGCAATAAACGAAAAAAACTTAATAAGGAATGTGTAACTGATCTGAATTACATATTCTGATAACTTAAATATACAAATCTATTTCACTAGCAAGTGCTGTATGAGACGAATTACAGGATTCATTTGTGATGAAACCAGTAGGAAAATATATTTAAGAAACACGTTTCAGTCCCATTAATACTAATTATTTAATTATAAAAAAAACACTGTAAATCAAATAGTGAATGAAATAAAACGCCATGAATGAGACAGTGGAATATTGAAAGGTGGTGCGCTGATACGCAAGGCTTTACAGTTGTTGAGAGGCCGGGTTTGAAGTCCCAGAGTGGGGTGTTATTTGTGTCCTGCTGAGCCTGTATGATTTCCATGTGACGAAACGTGCCCTCGAACTTTGCGTGGCACTCCGCAGCAAGTTGGTTTCCTACCTATGGATTTATATATATCGGAGTAAAGGAACGTAAAAAGAGAAACACTCTCACCAGCTTAGCAATGTGCTATGCCACTGAAAGGATGGTGAATGGAAACAAATTGCCAAACCAAGAGCTATGGAAACGTAAATGCTCAAAGAACAAGCATTGGCGAAGCCAATAGGTCTCACCTTTGGGACCTTATAAGTGTTTAGCCATGCCACAGTTGCATAACTAAATACTTATAAGGTCCCAAAAGCGAGACCTATTGGCTATGCCAAGCGGCCGTGCGGCCGCGAAAGTGAAAGTGATCGCGATCAAACATCAAAGCGGCCGTGCGGCTGTGTAACCGCGGCGCGCGCGCCCGCGCACATGCACTGTAGATCTAGGCTGGCCTGGTAGCACTTTTTGAAGCCCTCTCAATAAGTCTCGCCAGACCAGCGCATGCGCTGGGTCAGGCGAGACCTAAAAACTATTCCTATGCCAACTTGAAACATGTAGTTGCTAAGAAACGGGGCCTAGTACGCAACACAACAAAAACACAATTCAGGCAAGACCTGAGTAAAGTGATAATTCTTACCCAGCAGGTGGACAGGCAGAGGATCAGATCCCGGGACTGATGGCAGTCAGGTATCTGTGCGCGAGGGTGGTCATTAGAGCGGCCAGATGTGCTCTGCTAATGGCTGACAGTGGAGACTGCTGCAGGGGGGATGTGCGTCCGATAAGAAGTAGCTAGGCACTGGGGCGCTGGGAAGGGTGCTCCATATGCTTAACAGCAGCGTCGCCATTTTACTCCTCTAATTAGCAGCGGTCTGGATGTTAGTTAATGCTTTGGAGGGTTGGCGGGACGTTTTAGTCCCTGCAACGGAATTGCTGAATTACAATTCCATCAGAAGTAAACATTTGTGTTTGCAAACAGTGGGTGAGACCTAAAAATGGAAACCTGAAAAGAAAAGAAATACAATGACCCTTTCCGTGAGAAAATGAGTGGGAAACGAATCTAAATAGATTCAGGGGGTTAGCATTAGCAAAGGGATTAGCAAAAGCTTCGTACATTACTAAAAATAAAAAAATCCAGCATACTTCCATATTTGATAGCGGTGTCCGTCGTTGTGTAGGTTTGTAATAGTGAGACACGCCACGAACACTTAAATAGCTGCTTCTCGAGCACGAGATGCTGTCTCTCGACTACTCTGGTGTGTGTGAAATCCGGATGTTTGTTTTGTTTACATATATTATAATTTACAGCATCCGGGTAGCGCAGAGGCGCAACTAGAGTCAAATTTCGGGGGGGGTGGGGGGGGGGGCCTAAGAAAAAATTGGGGGGGGGGGGGCTGATTCTTCAAGCAAAAGGCAGAGTGGAGCTGCAGGGGCTCTAAGCAGGGGGTGAAAACCATCTAAGCCTCGTTAACAAGCAAAAGGTCGTTTAAAGACCTGTGAAGTGCTCGGTGCGGCTGTGTGAGTGCCCGGGAAGCTGTCTCATCCCGGGCAGCCAAACTCGACGGGGGGGGGGGGGGGGGGGGGGGGGGGGCTGAAGCCCTTTGAGTCCAATGGGCGTTGCGCGCCTGGGGTAGCGTTATTTTTGCACAGATTCTTGAGTTATTCGACCAACTGTGCCCGTGATGGGGTTCGAACCGCGGTCTGCGGGCCTCGTTGCCTACGGAGCAGCCTTGGGTTGTCCACCGCGGTCGCTGATGCGTTTTCCTCTGGCTGTCCTTGAACCTTCCACCTCCTCAACAAGGCCGTATCTTGACACCACTGCTTAGAAAGAATGCATCATTTAAGGTCGCGAATTAAATGCGTCTTTATAGGAATGTTGACAAGGCACGTGCACACGCACAAGCCGCTTGAACCGCAGCATTACCACGGAGTTCCTGAGTTTGCCCCCTGAGGCGGCGGTTCCTCTTTCCTTGACCTCGGAAAGGGGAGCTCCCTGCTGACAAGTGGTGTTTTACTGCGAGCGTTTAAAACCAGTCTCCATCACCCGGCTCCAGGCAGCCCGCGGGCCGGCCGCCTGCCCTCTCGTTAAAGTGCATTAAATATGTATACAAGGCATTAACATGGAAGAGAAGGGAATGGACGTGAACTGAGAGTGTGGCTGGGGGGAGGGGGGAGCACGGGGGAAGGAGAGGAAATAGTAAAGGGAGGGAGGGAAAAGGGAAGCGAGAAGAAAGAATGAGAGAGAAGACTAGAACGAGGTCAGAGGAGAGGTGAGAATGAGGTGACGGAGGGAGAACAAAGGTGAGGGTGCCTAGGCTCCAGGAAGTGAGGGGGAGAGAGGCAGAGGGTGGAAGGAAGAATAAAGAGGTGATGCGAGTGGAGGAATAAAAGGAGAGATGTCTGCAGCACGTTGTAGTGGAAGAGGCCTGACTGCCCCCAATAACGCTGGTTCCGTTTCAAAAGATATAAAACGGAAAGGAGCGCTTAGAAAACCTCAATTAGCCACATCATAGACAACAAACACTGGCAAAGCCAGTAGTTCCGGCCATATCGTTGCCAGAGCTTATTTTGTTTGTGAGTGTTTTTTTGTATAAAGGTACACTTTGCACCCGTAGACCCTGGCACTGAAGAGGACTACTTAGTATGCGTATGTGCACATTGTGAAGAGGAAAAACGCCTTCACGCAAAGTTAGGTAGCCAGTGGCTGAAGTGGGCTGAACCTACGCCCTGTGCTGTATGCTCTGATGGGTGGAAGCAAAATGTGACGGACGCTACAACAGACCATTGGATGAGGAGGGCTGGCTGAAAACCACTAGAAGTATTAGTTTATATTGGGTGGTTATCGATAGGATTGTGCTTCCATAGGAAATGCATTTTTTGTGTTGCTAGTATCTCCACAAAACTTTCCAAAAAAGTGCTGCATTTAACTAGTTTACGCATGGAAAGTTTTGGGGTAATAAGTCTAGCGAGGTCCGAGAAAAGAGGGGCGGGGTGTGTCCCAAAATGCATTTTTCCATTGGAATTGTAGACACCACTACAGCCTAAACCGCTGAATGGATTAACACCAAATTTTGCAGAAAGCTAGATCAAGCCCCAGAAAGAGTGCTTTATGTAATTTGTTGTAAATCTCTTCAGTAGTTTTTGAACAATTCATGCTCAAAAACTTTGTAAATCTAGGGACATGGAACCTCCACGGACCCTGACAGATCGCAAGCTGAGATCTGATTGGCTGCTTCAGCCAGGAAGTGCTGGCAGCCATCTTAGGACTCTGGACTCAGTCTACCCCCACCCCCTTTGCCCCCCCCCCCCCAGGTGGGCCAAGGCCTGGAAAGGGGTGGGGCACTTATTTTGGGGCAGTGGTCACATGTGGCCCCCTCCCCAGGTCAATTTTGGCCCTGGGGACCCCAACCCCCGGTGCATTTTTGAAGGAGAATGAGGCACGTGGCCCATCTACATTGGCTGCCTTCTGACAAGGGGAGGACCCCATCCCCCAGGGCACATGTTTTAAGAAGAGGGGGGCATGCAGCCCCCTCTCAGGGCCGCTTATTGCCACGGGGACCCGTCACCTGGGGCCCAGCATATTTCCTAAGGGGAGGGGGGCAACGCAGCTCCCCTCCCAGATCCTCTTAAGGCACTGGGGAGCCCACCCTTGGGGCAGCAAAACTAAATTGAAAGGGAGGGGGCCACGCTGTCCCCCTTTCCAAGCCATTAATTTCCCAGGGAGCCCTCCACTGGGACTTAGCGGTTTCCCTGTCCGCAGCGGTGGAGGCAGGGAAATCTGTGTTTGTTCTCGCTTGGCAAGAGCTTAAAACTACTGCCAAGCACAAATTCTGCTCCCCGCGGGTGGGACTTCAAAAATGCTCCCTCCCACTGGGAGCAGACTTTTGATCTATTTCAGAACAGAGGAAATGCATGCTCCTGCCTAGCTGGAGCAGTGTTATTAGCTGCTCCCTCAGGGCAGGAGCACTGGTGAATTTCAGTGTTTGATACTGAATGTTTCACCTAACTATAATGTCACATTAATCTTTATATTCACAGAAAAAAACCACCCAACACACACATATACATAGATAGACTGCACGAGTGGCTTCAAAGCAAAACTGGGTCAGGTGTGCTCACCTTCACATTGAAATGAAGGTAGGACTATTTATAGGACATTAAACTGCAAGTCCAGGAGCCCGAGGCATTTTATGAATGTCCACACCGAAACGCGTCATGCCATTAAGGGAATAAAGCAGTCTCATTAAGCCCCGCTGTGTCCCTTTGGTCTTTTCTACAAAGGAAGAGATTTTTTGTGATGTTTAGCGTGTAGCCAGTGACACGCAGGCGGACCCTTCCATTAAGCGTTCTCGATCTACAGTGACGCAACGAAGCAAGAGGATCCGAGGTATCAGAATATCGAGAACCGCCACCTGACCCAAGGAAACAGAGGTACTGCTGGCAAGCACAGTCCATCATTGTATGGAGAGACGCGGTCACTGGGCCGGCGACTCCGGTCTTGTTATACTTGGAAAAGTGCGGCTGGAAGATGGGGCAAATGAGATAGCTTGGATAGTAACAGACGCTGCTGCCTTACCTGACCATGCTCTAATTCAGCCTGAATCTCACCAAGAGGTAGTTGTAATCCAGGCTACAGGCGCCAGTCTCCCCGGCTTAACATCTAGCTGCATTGTGGGAGTTGCAGTTTTGCATCATAGACTGCACCAGTGGCTCCGGAGCAAAACTGGGTCAGGTGTGCTCCCTTCACACTGAAATGACGGTAGGACTATTTAACCCCTTCGCTGCGGTGGGAATTCCGCCGCAGCGCTGTGGGGTGTGGGGGGGCAGCGCGGTGGCGCTGTGCTCATGACGGAGCCACTCCGTCATGAGCCACGGTTGAGCTGTGCTCATGACGGAGTGGTTCCGTCATGACTCCGCCCAGTTGCATTGTCCCCCCGCACAGGCGGGGAAACAGCGCCGCGTGGGCAGAGCGGCCGCCAACGGTCGTGGCATGACGGAACCGCTCCGTCATGAGCACACGGCAACCGTGGCTCATGACGGAGTGGTTCCGTCATGAGCGGGGAAGGGGTTAAAGGACATTAAACAGCAAGTCCGGGAGCCGGAGGCATTTGATAAAGGTCTACACCGAAACACGTCATGTCATTAAGGGAATAAAGTAGTCTCATTAAGCCCCGCTGTGTACCTTTGGTCTTTTCTACAAAGGCAGAGATTTTTTGTGATATATATAATTTTTTTTTGTTGTTGTTTATATCTGTAGAAATTGTACATGCATATATCTAAAGAGATGAGAAGTGTATATAGATTATGTATATATTCGTACAGGCAAATATAATGAAAGGTGTATTCAACACTCACATTAAGGTTTATGAATCATGCAGATGAATTTAAAATGTAAGAAGAAATAATACATTATAAGATGTCCGCCACAAAAGGAGTAAAATGTGGTATCATGAATCCCTCCTCACTTTCCATGACGTAAACGAACTGTCTCCTCTTTCTATGTCGATGAACTTTATTGTTTTGTTTAAAAATGAACACAATTGTGGACCCTACCGACATTGAGAAACACGTGTAGCCGAAACGCGTCTGTTGGGTGTTTGTTTTGTTTGTGGCTAATAAATATACTTAAAATATATATCTCTTGGAGTGCGCCTCAATTGCGGTCCGTGAGAGGGATCATCTAAGGGAAATATATATATATATATATATGTGTGTTTTTTTTGTTCTTTTTTTTTTAGTGAATATAAAGATTAATGTGACGTTATAGTTAGGTGAAAATTTCATATATCTCAAAGAGGCCATATATATAATATATATATTTATATATATCCGGCCTCGTTGATTTTAAACTTATGCAAGCTAATTATTCTCATTATAAGCCCGGGGGGATTTGGGGTTCTGTTCATCAACTGCCACTTAGTGGTATTGAGCACGTCTAACCCAATGGATCTCATTGAAAGCCAAATTCAGTTTGGCAAATATGTGAACTGATGGATTGTCTCTGCCCTGTTTTTCATCAGTACTGTTTGATCAAATTAAGCAGAACTATGAGGATGGGAGAACACCTGCACAAATGAAGCCACCCCAACTTAAGAGTATCCAAAAATTGTGTCTGACCTAGTAGATCTTTTTAAATCTCCATAAATATTTAAAAGTCTCCTACAAAGGGATTTTATCCACCATATTGATACTTTAAACTTTGTAACTTATCAGATTCACTTATACACAAGTGGGTATGCGAGAAAGACACTTGCTCGATTCGCTTGGGGGCAGGGATACAAATCGCTCTTTTGTACAGAATATTGTCTGGTTTTGGCTCCAGTTTTTGCATTGCTGATCTTGCCCAGGTGTTTTTCACTGCTAAAGTTCTCTTTCTCTTTTATTTCTTCCTCCACATGACCTGGTGCGCCGGCGGCAGTGTGGCACAGGGTGTTTGCAAATGGTGAGTGCTCCTGAATTTCAATGTTTGCATTAATGTGCAGCTTATGTACAGTGCATCTACATATGTTGTTTTGCAGTCGCTTAGTCTTCATGGGTCGTATGATAAAAGATGCGGATAAAAAGATAAAAAAATGACGCAGGTGGTTGGATTCGGATCTGCCCATACGGAAAGATTGTACAGATAGCTCATTGTTCTCTTTTTCGCTTGAAACACTGAACTTTTCTTCTTCCACTTCCTTCCTATGACCAAAACCTTTCTAGGGGGTTTCTATTGTTACATCCAGCTCCAATCCTATTCAGTACTGTAGTCTTGAAGATAACTGCGTTTGATGTACGTTGTTGCGTGGACTGATGGAGGAAAGCTCGGTGTTGCAACAAAACCTCATTTTGGATCAATAGAGGTTCCAAGGGGGAAGCGATTGTTGGTTAGGGAGTTGGGTGGTTTGCCTGGTTGTTGTTTGACTGCATGCCTGGCTGGCTAGACCTGTGCTTGGATATAGAACTGTGACATGTTAGCTAGGTGAGTGTGTGAATAGATGTTTGGTTAACTAGGTGAGGTTGTGACTTACTTGTTTGTTAGTTAATGACAGCTGCTTAGCTATCAATTTACATGGCTCATGATCGATTAGTAAAGGTTAGTGTGTGGTTAGATTGCTGGTTGTCTGGTTGTTGCATGGACAGCTGGCTGATTTCATAGTTTGTTTCATAGAATATTGGTTGGTTGGCAAAGTATCTATGAATACATGACTGATTAACATAATAGTTAATGGATATGTTGTTGTTGATGGTTACTTGCCTAGGCCGCTGGATAGATACATGGTTGTATGGCTAGATGAATGATAATCTGGGCAGTTGACTTAAGTTTCGCATGGATGGATGCAGTGTGGATGTTTAGCTGGTAGGGGAATGCATTGTTAGGTGGATGGATAGCTAGGTCAGTCCATGGATAGACAGCAGTTTAGTTAGGTCAGTGTGTGGGTAAATAGCTGTGTAACTTAGTAAGTCTAGGTCGGATTGATTTGTTAGCTCATATGTCCTGTTCAATCAGTCATTCATTTGTAAAGCGCACTACTCACCCGTGGGGGTCTCAAGGCGCTGAGGGGGGATGGGGGTGCTGCTACTGTTCGAACAGCCAGGTCTTGAGAAGTCTCCTGAAGGTTAGCAGGTCCTGGGTCTGTCGCAGGTGTATGGGGAGGGTGTCCCATGTCTTGGCGGCGAGGTGGGAGAATGATCTGCTGCCGGTGGTCGTTCGATGGATGCGTGGAACGGTGTCGAGGGCGAGGTCAACGGCGTGAAGCTGGCGGTTCAGGGTGTAGAAGGTGAGTTTTTGTTGAGGTATGCTAGTCCGGCGTTGTGGAGTGCTTTGTGAGCGTGGGTGAGGAGCTTGAAGGTGATCCTCTTGTTGACGGGGAGCCAGTGCAGGTCTCTCAGGTGGGCAGTGATGTGGCTGTGGCAAGGGATGTCGAGGATAAGGCATGCGGAGCCGTTCTGTATGCGTTGAAGTCTTCTCTGGAGTTTGGCCGTGGTTCCCGTGGAGAGGGCGTTGCCGTAGTCCAGCCTGCTGTTGACCAGGGCTTGGGTGACCGTCCTTCTGGTTCTGGTGGGGATCCATCTGTATTTCTTGCTAGGCACGTGGAGGGTGTTGAAGCAGGAGGAGGAGACGGCGTTGACTTGCTGGGTCATTGATAGTGTTGAGTCCAGGATGAACCCCAGGTTGCGTGCGTGGTTGGTGGGTGTCAGTGCAGCTCCCAGCATGGGTGGCCACCAGGAGTCGTCCCAGGTGGAGGAGGTGGGGCCGAGGATGAGGACCTCCGTCTTGTCAGAGTTCAGTTTGAGGCAACTGTTCTACATCCATTCTGCGATGGCCTTCATTCCTTCGTGGAGGTTGGTTTTGGCGGTGGCGGGGTCCTTGGTGAGGGAAAGGATCAGCTGTTAGCACTAAGCTGTTGCTGATACCCTTATTGGAAATAAATATAACTCTATGGTTAGCAAAGTGGCTTCTTGTGTAAATGGTTGGTTAAATAAACAGCTGCCTGGGTAAATTCCTGGGTTGCTACATAAAAAATGTGTTGTTTGGGAGCTAGGCACATTGATAGCTGGAGAGCAAACTAGCAAGCAGTAGGGGGTAAATACCTTGCCTATGGGTGCATAGAGAATGGTAATGTTGGCAATAGTTACATAAATAGACCATTGTAAGTTCGGACATGGGTTCGCCAGGTGGTTGCATTGTTGGGTGGTTAGTTTGCTGGATGCTTGTGGTTGCTGGTTAAGTGGATGGTAGCTAGGTAGATGCATTGATAGATGTTTCGTTAGCTGGTTTGCGGCATGGGCAGTTCACTATTTAGATACGATATATATGCCCAATAGTGTTAAAATGCTTTTGAGGTTATTCTTGTTCCGCATAGACAGGTTGTGGCCCAGCTATTCATGCTGGATTGCTCCTTGGCACATGGCAAAGACTGCTTGGCTTGTGGTTGGTCCCTTCTGTAATGGGGCAGTCCAGCTAAAACAATAGCCTGGACACTGCCCAGAGGAATTGTCAATGGTTCAGAACAGCTGGTCCAAGAATGTCCATGCGTTGCCTTTTTTTTTTGTAAGCGAGAAGGTATGTTGTGACGTCGGTGCCGCTGTGCTTTTGACTCCATCTGAAGCTCACTGATGAGGCACAAGTGGCCAAAACACATTTGTGGTTGTTTGTGTTTCTATGTTCTTCAGAGATGTTTCTATGTCTAGGGGAGATGATTTGGCAATTCAGGCTTCACTGGGCCTTTGGGGTAGATTCAAATCTGATTTGGGAAAGGTCGGCGCTTGTTTCTGATGTGGCAGAGGAACTCCAACAAATCTCCAGAGGTTAAGAAGCGTTGGCGAAAGCATTTCCATCCTCCACGTTTTTTGTTGCCTTAGTCGATAGATGGTGGTATCTGGTTAATTACATGGATAAATGGATAGCTGACTGGTTAGATATGCGGCTGGTGATGTATGGAGTTATGGCTTAACAGGTACATTTGTGAATGGATATCTGTCGGTAGCTGGCTTGGGAAGGGGGCGAATGGCTTGGCGGACGGTTAGCTGGAAGTGGCTGGAAAATTATCAGGTTAATTGTCCTTCTCAAGTAACACTGACACTATTGAATAATTTACATCCTAAAGTGTTCAGTGGCTGAAATAGCAATTTGCATTGCTTGCAGAATTATTGTTGGTGTTCGGCTCAATTACACTGAGAAACGAGTCCTAGTACTCCCTGTAACACTTCTTGTTTCCTGCCACAATCTTTTACTCTCCCTAAAATCCCCCTCTCAGTGTTACCACATATTTGCACTTCGAGTGTCAATCCACTTGTCAATTTTGTGCATGGGAATCCTTCTTACTTGTCCTGCTCTACCTTTTCCCAAAAGGTCGGGATTTGCTTGCGCTGGCCGGTAGGACCAGGAAACGTTTATCTACAAACAGTGCTGTTATTGTAATAATGTTTGTCCCCATATACATGAGCTTCCATCCACTCTTCAGAGCTGTACTCAGGCAGGAAACAGATACGTTTCTACTTCTAAATTTGGGCATCACCGTGATTCTTTTGGCATCTCCTTTTTGTGGTAGGGTTGGGCGCATTTTTTGGTTCAATAGCTGAAAAAATATTAAATGGCTTCGACACCACATCTGGTGAGCTCGTGTTTTCTCTTCTGGAATTCACCCAAAGCTGCTCAGGAACCACCTCCTGTCACTGTCCTGGCAGGGACCGGGACCAGGAGAAGTCCTCATTTTCATAGGGGTATTAAAACTTTTACAGCAAGATAAGCCTTTGGGACCATATGTGGACACAAACTGGTCAGTTGCAGTCAGAGTGGAAGCCTCACCTAGTACTGATACCTCTACCACATACTCTGGATGAGAAACCAGTGAACATACTTGTGAGAAAGTGCCATCTTTCTTGCATGGTATGCCCCCACTTTTTGCTGAATTGCTGAATGTACTTTGACTGAGTGTGCCCTGGACTCCTGCCAATCAGGTGCCCAGGGCCTATGTTCCTTCCCTAAAACAAACCAAACCCAAATTGGCAAACCCTGGCCACATGTCAGCCCCTGGTAAATGGTACCCTAAGTACCCAGGGCTTTGTGACCAAGGAAGGCCTCTAAAGGCTGCAGCACTCCTTGTGCCACCCTTAGAGGCCCTGTACCCTTACACACACACACTGCCTTTGCAGGCTGGGTGTTTGGGTGCAAGACAAAAACAAAGTCGACATGGCACATATCCCTGTGTGCCATGCCCATCGCCTACACTGCCATGGCATACATCAGTCACTCCTCTAGCTGGGTGCCTTATGCCAATGGTGTGGGCACAGGAGCAGGAGCCCTGTGCCCCTACAGTGCCCAGGTCCATTCCTGAGCCCTGTAAGTGCAGTGCTGCCATTTAAGAGTACATGGTGCTTAGAGCTCGTCAAACACGAGCTCCACAGCACCATAATGGCAACACTAAAAATGGAGAAGTTTTGTATCAAACTTCTCAGCACATTAAACCCACACTGATGCCAGTGTGGGATTTAATGTACCCATCACCCCAGAGGGCATCTTAGAGGTGCCCCCTTAAACCTAACCTACAAATCCAAGTCTGCTCTGAGACTGCCTAGGCTGCCACCCAGCAGACATGTTGCTGGACCCCTGGGTAGGAGAGCCCCTGCTCTCCTGGTCCTGCAACAATGCACATCCTGGGCGAGGTGCTAAATCTCCTCCCCCAGAATGGGCAGGGGGAAGCTTCAAAGGCATGCCGCCTCTGTGAGCTTCCCCAGGACCCTGCAACCCCCCACTCTGGTGGGAAACTTTGGCCGTAAACCCCAAATAAGGACAGGGGATGTGCCAGCCTGCCAACCCCACCCCTCAGGTGGGGGAGGCGAGGTGAAGCACATCTCCGAGCTCTCGCCATCTTGAAGATGGGGAGCCCTACCCTATCAGGACTAGGCTACTGCCCCCCTCCCACAGGAGAGAGGCAGGATAGGGGGTGTACCCACCCCAGGACGGGGACCCATTGGTTCCTGCCCTTCACCTACCTGTAACGCCCCTAAATCTAGTATTTAGGGGCACCCTGAACCTTCCTTCCCCAGATTCCAGATTCAAAACTACGAAGAGCAAGAAGATAAAAGACCTGCCCTGCAGCTGCTGAAAAGAGGAAGACACCAACTGCTTTGGCCCCAGCCCTACCGGCCTGTCGACCCTCGAACCTGCTCCTGCTCCACCCCGGCATCTCTTGTGGCTAGCAACCTCACCAACCCCGGAGGACCTGGCTACCTTTTGGCTCTAAACCCCTGGGACTCCCATGAGTAGAGGCTCTACTCGAAACCTAACTCTAACCCCTGGCAGCAGCCCGGAACCGCGAACCCAGCACACTCTGCACCAGCCGAGCCTGGCCAGTGCCGGAGTGAACAAAGACCCTGAGGACGACCCCACGGCGACTGTGATCTCCCTCGACACTCCTGAAGAAGCCTGCAGCCTCAGAACAAGGTGCCCCCCCCCAACCGCGATCAACAGAGGGTAAGATTTCCCGACACCTAAAAGCACCCCTGCATGCGGCGCCCCACGGCCCCCTGTGCCCAATCTCGGGGTACCTACCTATCCTCCAACTACCCAACTTACCTCTCGAAGTGCTGGTGGCACCTGAAGAGTCCTCATCCCCGAGCTTGCAGTCCTTTTCTAAACCGGAGATTTACCATTGAAATCCATTGAGCGCCCGAAGGTTCAAAAGCCCTCTGCACCCAGCCGCCCGAGTGGCCCTGGCAGTGAAAACTCTACACCTACCTACTTCACCACTTGCCCTGAGTAAGTGACCAGGAGCCCAGCTCCCACAGCCGTGTGGCTTGCCAGTCAGCAGCCACCAAACAAGGCCCCCCTATCCCTCATAGGATAACATTGGGCCTAACTCTCTCTGCACCCTGCCGCCCTAGAGCCGCTGAGGGTGAACCAACTGTACCTACCTGACCCTGCGAGACCCCTGAGTCTGTGCCCAGAACCTCAACTCTGCCAGTCGAGTACTTACCCTTAAACCGCAAACTCTATTTTCCTCATAGGGTAACATTGACTGGCTTTTTCCTGAAATTTCTTCTAAGTGTGGACTTTTCAAATATTCAAATATTCACCAAAAATCAGCCAAGTGACAAAAACGAATTTACTCACCTGCTCTTAGGTGAGCTCCCAGTGCTGGATCTTGGTGCCCAGCACGGACTCTGAAAAATACCTACAACTGTATTTACCCTTAACTCAATTTTCTTCCATAGGAAACCATTGACTGTTTTTCTGTGAAATTTCTTCTAAGTGTCGATTTCTGCAATCTTTATATATTCTTCAAAAATCGTATAAAATCTGAAAACGTAATTACTTACCTGTTTTGGATAAAGGTCCCAGTACTGAGTCTAGGCACCCAGTACTGGATTACAAAAGTAACAAGAACATACTGTACCTGTAACCTGAATTTTCTTCCATAGGGAATCATTGACTGTTTTCCCTGAAATATTTTCTAAGTGTCAAGTTTTAAAATAGCTAAATATTAGTTAAAAATCATTACAGTACTTAAGTCGACTTTCATCACTTGATTCTGAGAACTGACCCAGGACTGAATCTAGGATCCAGTCCTGGAATTCCAAAAGTAATCTAAAAAGTAATCTGTTGCAAATAACTGGAATTTACCATTGAGCTCAATGTATTGTTGTGTTTAAAAATAGAGTTGCCTACTGCAACCACTTGTAACTGTTTACTAAAGTCTATTGCATATTGCAAAAGTATTTATATGAAACATCTGTTGTTGAGAAAGTATATTTTAAATCCAAGTGTTGGTTCTAAAATAAAACAAGCATATATTTTTTATATATAAACCATTGGCCTAGAGTTCAGTTATTGAGTGTGTGAGACCATTTGCTGACTGAGTGTGTACAACAAATGCTTTACACTGTCCTCTGATACTGCCTTACTGCTCGACCAAGCTACCACTTTAGAGAGTAAGGTTATATCTAACTTTAACCTCTGTCAAACCCTGGGGGACTGTGGACTCTGTACACCCTGTACCTATTAAGGAACAGTATATACAGAGCCACTTTCTCACAGTACTCACTTGCAGTTACATCGAGGAATGCACGAATTAGTAACACCTGGAGTCTAGTGGTACTGGATGCATGTATGTGCATGCTATTTCTATAACGTGAACCTAGTCAAAAGGCAGCGGAGCCCTGTGCATGGTCAAAAACTAGCATAAAGTCAACGGGTAAGAGAAGATGGGCCGGGCCGGGTTTTGGATGGTTACTGCACTGTAAAGGATTGTTTTTAAAAGAGGTGAGTCTTCAACTCTTCTCTAAATTGGAGCAGTGTTGGGGCAGTCCTGATGGATAGAAGGAAGCAGTTCAGATCCCGGCAGTATAGATGGAAAAGGCCTGCTGTCTTGTTTTTCATTTTGAACACTTCTCAGTCTGCAGTCTGATGGTGTGATGGCAGTGGTTGTGCTGAGAGCCACCATGGATGGTGAGCTTGTTTGCAGAGTAAGTGGGGGTGCTGGTCGTGATGGCTTTGTAAATGATGCCAGCCCGTACCATCTTCAAAACCAGCTGCAAGAGAAGCCAATGGAGTTCCATCAGAATGGGAATGATGTGATCATATTTCTTCAGGCCCTGGATGAGCTGCAGCATGTAGGATGCCCGTAAGGGAACTGAATGACCCTTCAAGCCAGATGTGGTTTGAATGGTACCACCAAGAGGTTCACCTGCCTTGAAATACAGAACAGGGCCAGAGCCAAATCCCTCAAAGAGGTGGTAACTCTTCAACAAATATTTCATTTTAGAGATTAAGGTTGTCTGCCTCCGGGGCCCTTTCACCGCTACATTACCCGAGACTAGACTAGACCTTCCTCCTGGAGATTCTTTACCTTCTGATTAGAACTCGTTCAAACTTAAGATGGATGAGGAGGGAGAAGAAAGAACAAATCTACGTGTGTCTCGGAGCTGGTAACTTCGGATGTTGGTTCTTGTAATGCATTCCATCTGAATCTTCGCTGGGGCCAGAGGTGGTTTCTTAAGTTTCCTCTATGGATAATCTTTTACGATTTCTAATTGTGTGAACTGTTTTGAAGAATCTCAATTTTGTTTCTTCAGAACTAGAACGAGCACTTGACATGTCCATGCGAGGAGTCTGATCTCCTTCATGACCGTCTTCTCCTAACATCTTAGGCTCTTCACTTTATTTTGAACATAAACATAATCTTCAATTTCCTGACACCTTGTCCTCATCCCTCCAGAGTCAGCCATGGTGCAACTTTGTTTTCAATGGATGTGCAGATACCAGCACGACTGATATTTAACAATGCATGATGCATTCTTGCTCCATGGCACCTTTGTTACCACCTCTACCGTCTCCTTCCACTAGAGAGAATGCTGTCTCTGCTGTCTACAGCAGAAGAAGCACAACCCCTCTGCCAGGCAGCCAGGCTCCCAGTATCATCAAATCAGTCATGGCATCAGTTCTTTCTGGACAGTTGATCCGGCTATCCAAATACCAGACAAAAGGCCAGACATGCAAAACTTTATTGTAGTTGGAAACACGCCTATTCGGAGCTTGCAATAGCACAACTCTATTTGGCTATGTGCAAAACCCATTTTAGAAGTCGGTAAAGTTTTACCAACTCCTAGAATGGGATTGTGACTAGTTAATGATGCATTATCGAGAAAGGGAGGTTTGTCAAATCGGTGTCAGATTTATCTATGGTTTGCTGTCGCAAACTAATGAAGTAAATTGGCATCCAAATAGGGGTGGTAACTTATTTGCAAAGGGAAAGGTGTCCTGTTTGTACTTATTCCCGAATAGGGTACGCGTTTCTGGGTTAGTTGGCAGTGGTCCGGAGGACTACTGCAAACTTTCACTAAAATAAAAAACTTTTTTTTAAAAACACATTTGTTTTTAGAGCAGCACCATTTCCTTTAAGGAAAACGAGCAGCTTTAAAAAAAAAAAAAAAAAATTTTATAAGCAGTCACTAGGATGATGGTCTGCTGACACTTGCAAGCCGCCATCCCTGTGAATTCGGCCAATCCGAGTGAGTCACAATGTGCAACCAACCAAATTAATATTATTTAGCTAGGTTGAACTGCGACCCATTCGGATTCCGTATTTTGCAAGCAGACCTATTTGTGCATAATTTGGTTTTTAAAACCAGATTCTGGTCGCAAGAAAAGTATTGTCAAATTGCTATCAATTCTTTTCGACCAGAATAATTGTAAATCTGGCCCAACATGCCATCATCAGATTCGGATGGTGATCTTGTTTAATCTGTACCTGACCTGTGCAGGTTCTAACTCATTACTTGGGGAGGAACAGCCTTCTCGTGCTTTGCCACTGAAGAAGCAGAAAGGCAACTCTGATATCAATTCTCCCCATTTTAAACTTGAACTTGAGACTCTTCATCTTACTAGATTGTTCCATGTATGATGTCTGAAGCTGCAGAAACTTCAAACTCACTTCCATCTTCTAAGCCTGCCTTTGTATTTACATTATTTGTACCGCCCTCAAGCACCCAGGTTAAAGAAGGATCTTTTCTAAATAGCCAGGTTATGAGCAGTTTCATAAAAGTTAAGCGACGCGGCTCAAAACAATTGTTTTTAGGCAAGGAGTTCCACTTTTTGACCATCAAGTGTCTACCAATGTCAGACTTCGTAATCCTTGTGACTTTGTGTTTCACTACAGGGAACCAGTGTAATGCGACCAAGTTCCTAGAAATAGGGACGTGATGTGGAAGACTGAGCACTTGACTGGCTAGGGTGCGTTGAACCACTTAACACCACTGAGTGAAATAAAGGGAAGGACCTAGGTGAATGACATTCTAGTACTTCAGGCGTGAACCAGTCACTGCCTGGAATACCAAACATGGTCGAATCAAAAGTCTTCGTTACGAACTTTGCTGACTGGAATGGGCAGTGTGGTAGTTAAACTGAGGGATTCGCACCAAATTGGAATTCTGTATAATCTGAGTTATGGTGAGTTTTTACTAGACCTTGGCGGTGAACTTCGCTCCATTTGCGGAGTTTTCTGCACTCTGCACTCCACAGAGCAGGCGGAGTGCAGAAACTCCACTTCGCGATGTGCAGCCGAGTTTTTTTTCCCCGCTCGCAATCGTGAACGGTAAGTTCGTGAACGGTAAATTTGCGAGCTGCCGATCTGGTAGAATTTCTACCCGAGTGGCAGGAATACCAGCACAAACTGCAGTTCGCACTGCACTCCGCCGCTCACGGATTTGTGGAGTTTTTTTGTAACTTCACGGAGTTCCCCGTAGCAAAATTCCATGACCTTCGCCCAGGACAAGTTTTTACTCAACCAGTTCACATCCGCGAAAACAATTACAAGAGTTTGATTGTGCAGCCATCTGGACTTTTTACAAGATTGACAACTGCTGCAGTCCACCCTTGCTTGGAATGTAGCCGTTTTGGTGGTCCATTCATGAGCCTGCTCAGATCCGATGGATACCACATCCAGTATTCCAATAGGATAAGCTCTTCAGCACAATTGGTAACTTACCAACTCAGTCTGCCATGGTTACTATGACCTTGGGCGAAGGGTAAGCCCAGCACCGCCATTGTCATTGGTTTTGGATTAGAAAGCTGAACATATGACAATTGGGCACAGAAATCCAGTGTGAACTCTGGACAGTCTTTCAAACAATGGAATACTGAACTGGTTAATTGGAGCTTAACATTTACAAAACCGTGAAACTGTAAAATCGTTTGCAACGGTTCTTACCTCTAAAGTCATCTTCTGTTCCGGGGCAGAGAGGCTGCTTTGGAACATTCACAGAGCTTTAGAGAATGGACAGACTAGAGTTCTGGGAGTCTTGTTTGCCAAGGTACTGATGGCCAAGTATTGCTTGATTTGATTCTGGCCCATTGTAGAAAATCAAGTCCTAAATGTGTCCTTTTGCCAAGTTCATTGGTGCAGGCCCCACGTCACTTCGCTATCAAGATTTGTTATTTTGAGCCTGAGAACAGTTTAGAGAGAAACAACAAGAAACAGAAGCCACCCTTCTTCATCTCCTCCATAAAGGCTTCCTTCACTTGTTGATGTGAGGGGCTCCTCCTAAGATCTTGGTGCATGCACGCCTGCTCACAATGTGTGCCTGATCAAATGCAGGGCTGCATTTTGGCAACTTGAAGTGAAGTTAAGGAAAGGGAAGACTGGAAAACGAATCTACCATTGACCTTATCTTTCTGTGAGACATATGGATACAGTTTTCCAATTAAGTGCATCTGACAAAAACATCTTTTTTGTATTGGTCACCTGGGGTTCCTTTGTTGCCTCTTCGTCAATAGGTGGTCTTAAACTCTTCCGCTTCGAATCTGCGGTTACTGTTTTTTCCCGTGGGGAAACCCTACCTCGCAGAATAACAGGATCACCTGTGTGCTGGCGAATACTTTGTCTGTCTAACGGTACAAATGGCGCTACCGTAACTGGAAAGCCGCAGAGCCCTGAACATCGAGCAACATCGGGCAAGGAGTTGTATGTTTGTCTGGCTTCTCGTCTGATGTTCATTAGTCTGTTACTTTTTAGGTCTCGCCTAGCGAACGCAGCGCATGCGCTGCTTCGCCTTGGCGAGAGACTATTGTTGTGGGTTTGGTGCGCGAAGGGAGACAAATCGTGTGCGGGCACGGACAGGCGATGTGCACGCGCATGGTGTCTCCTCTCCGTGCTCACACGCTCCCACCACGCTCTCACATGCTCCCACCGCGCGCTTGTTCTGCCGAGGCAGCACTTTCAGCACAATGCGTGCCTGCCGGGACAGATGTGCACACGCGTCCGCTTTGGCCATGCTTGTTTTATATGTGCAGGTTCTGGGGTTCGTACTTGTTTTATATATGCAGGTTCTGGGGTTGGCGTTCCCTCGCCCTGCACTCTACCTCCCATCACACTACCTTGCCAACCGGAAGATAATGCGTCACTGATCCCGGAAAAATTATTGCCCAAAGCAGTGCGTAAGTCATCGTTGCTGCTCATTGTTCTTTGAGTGTTGACTCTGCCGTGTGTCAGAAATGGAGTATACAGTCTCCGATACGTTCTAATTGGAGAGTGGAGGTCGGTAGAGGAAAACAGAACAGTAGGGGCAGGCAGCATCTGTGAGCGGGTCAGGGTCAGCAGTGGGCATTTCTTTTAGCTGAGAACAGGCCTAAAGAGGCCAGATTAGAAAATACAAAAAAAAACGAGATAAACCACAAACGTAAGAGTGGAACTGCAATTATCAGTGAAATGGCGGTACGACATTAAGGGAGCCTCCTGGTGTGGGAAGACTTTAGTGACATGTATTAGCTTATATCCAATGACATTACGGACACCTTTATTCAATGTTAGTTTTTCTTTTTAGAAATCTTCTGTATTAGTCTAATAGAAGTGAAACCAAGCATACATCCCCCTGGTTGCTAGTGGAAAGTAGGGGGCTGATGTTTTAAAATTTCTGATGACCTTTCATATGAAGCCATAAGAGACACTTTTTGTAGTGCTCCACAGATAAAATTGCAGCGCAGTTTCGCCATTCATTGTAGATTTGCATATTTTGCTTTAATAGTAGGCGTGGTTTGGGGCGGGATGCTACACCGCAGGTGGCGCTTACAACTCTGAGCCTGTGCTGTTAAGCCTGCCAAGCGCATTCACTTGCTGTAAGCTACACAAGAGTGTCTCTGAAATGAGGTTGTGCCAAAAAAAAAACTTTTGTTTAAAATTAAATCACAATCTCTGCGAGGCTGATCGAATATCTCATGGGAGAATAGGGAGTAACAAGACATTTAGTGTCCTCATCTGACGTTCTCGCTCTCTCAAAACTGGAAAATGTATTTTAAATAAAGGAAAGGGTTGGGACGCTGCGAAGGATATCCAAATTCTCTGCTGTGATTCTGTGCGTTCGCTTGTTCAAACTCTCTCTATTCTTCTTTCAGTGTCCTCCAACCCTGCCACACTCCGACCTCCACTATAGCAATGCGTTGTTAATGTCACATTGGATCATTCTCCAGTATGACAGCATTACCCAACATTTCTATCTCTTTGAAAATATAATATCCCCCTATGTTTGTCCCGAGTCTTTTCTCTTTTTTTAAATGAAGGTTTTTATTTTGGTAAGTGCAAAGTACAATAAGAAAGTAAGAATACGAGAAACAGTAAAGCGGCAAAGCAAAACCTAAATCAGGGCTAAGAGGACAAAAAGATGGCAAGCAATGCAGCAAGACTGCCAGCAATGACAAATGATAACACAGCGGGTACACAGTTCAATAGGACATAGTTGCAAAGGGACACAAGGTTCAGAGGATTGTGTCTCTGTGGCCAGCAGGGGCTGCAGCTCTAGGGGCGTCCTGGCTAGGAGGCAGGAGACCAGCTGTCTAAAGGTGTTGTCATACTCAGACGAGACCCCTCACGTGAATGAGGGCCAGGAGTATTTTGAATACCAGTTGAGTCCACGTGAGATGTAAGATAAGTGATGAAGGGGCAAGATATCCACCGCGCAGGATCCCTGGCAGGGCCGGCACTTGGCATGGGCAGTTGCCCAGGGCTTTGCGGCCTTCTAACTACGACGGGGCCCACCCAGGAGGACATCGTCCTTTTGAAAATGTACCATTGTATCACTTACAGGTGGGAAACGCACTCCCTCGGGGTGTGCAACCGTGGTGCAGCTCAAGGCCAGAGGCGGGGCCATGGGCTGAAGGGGAAATAGCAGACTGGGCAGGGTTTGTGGCCGTGATCAGCTTTCCTTTGCTGGCAACTCTTTCCCTTATCCTAATCGCCGCATCTGCACGATAATGGCAGATGCTTGAACTGGCATGAGGTGTGAAGTGAGCCCTGCCCCTGCATGAATGAAACGCGGAGCATCCAGCAGGGCTCACAACAAACAAGCATTTGCAATGCAATGGGTCTCACATTTACGCGAGTTTGAGCTATTGGCATTGTAAATGACAATTACTTTTATTTATGTTTTTAAAACGTAAATAAAAGGCCTTGTCATTTACAGTGCCAATAGCTCTAAATCTCGCAGTCGCGAGACCTATTGCATTGCAAATGCTTGTTAGATGTTCATTTCAATTGGGATCAGATACCACTGGCAGAAGCCTTTAATGGACAATTCTTGGCATTAGCTTTATGCAGGCAGTGTGATCTGCACCGGAGCGCCACCCAAATCACTTTGGATCGCTGGTCTCAATGGAATATTCAACAGGGCTTGTGAGACGTTTGTATGATACAATCACGCATGCCTAAACCACGCATGCCTAAACCATGCATGCTTAAACATACGCAGTCTGAACCACGACTGCGTCTTTACCACTCGTGCCTCTACCACACATGCCTTTACAGCGACTTTTGTTGTAAAGGAATGATTGCAATTGCACCCCCGCCCTGCGCCCTAACACCTGATACCCAGGCCGTGCAATCTACCCCAGCTCTTAAAACTACCCTGACTACTCACCCTGAGCCCTAACACTGGGCCCCTGCTTCCCCCCACACTGAGGCCTAAAACCCTGCCCCCTGCCAAAAACGACATAGACCGCAGCCCCCGCGTTGAGCTTTAAAACTGACCCCCACCCCCGAAAACTGCCTGTTCCTCTTCCCCCCCCCCCCCACCCTGAGCTCTAAAACCCGGGCCCAGCACTTAAAACTACCCTAAGTCCCCCTTCCCTGAGCCCTAAAATCCTGCCCCCTGGCAAAAAACAAACGCACTCCCCCCCTGCCCCCCCCCCTCCATCCTGAGCCCTAAAACCAAACCCACCCCTAAAAACTACCCGTCCCCAGCCCCACTTACCAGGCCGTGTCCCGGAGCTTCCTCTCCCGATCATTTTGTGACCATTTATCAGGAGGGACAGGAACATTCTGTTAGCTCATTCGCGCCACCTAGTCTTTATGTTGTCCACTGTGAAAGACAGCTGAGATGTTCTGAGGACTTGGACTCCCTCAGCCAGTGGCAACTTAATGCCATTCATTTGCCCCACAGCGTCAGTTTTCTGCAGAGTGTCCTGGTCTGTAGCCTTACTGGGAGTACCGGTCTTGATGGATGCCCACATACCCTAAATTAAGTTGCAAGAACTTTATCCATTGTTTGCTTAAGAGACGCAGATTGGGAATAAGGGGAAATTTGCTGCCGCATATTGTATATTTGCTTTTTGTATCGGAATAGTGGCTACTACAATCTAGTTGATGCACAGCCTGGTCTTCCCTAACATGGCCGTTGGTGATAGCGACCAGGAATCGGTGATCTGCCCTTATCGAGGCCAGGCTGATCTCCGCTGTAGAGGAGAACCCACCCTTCAGTGATCAATGCATAACCTGTATCAGTGGCCACTGTAAACATTTCCCCTGTCTCCTTGAGCATAGGCGTAACGTAGAACTATTTTGCCACCATAATTAGAGGACTTTTTCCTGTGAAGTGTTAGGGTTCTGGATAATTTTAAAACAGTTTTACGGTTGATGGACCCTAGAGGAAGAGATACTCGGTGGTTTTATATAGGGATTCCAGCCCAGTCTGTCGGCTGAGGCATGAAACTGCTCCACATTTCAATGCAGATCTCTAGGAGAACATGGGTGCTTATGGCCAAAAGGGTTTGAACACAACACAACAATGGCCTTGCGTCTTGAGGTCCTACTCCACCACAAACTTCAGAGACCGACCGCTTTTGAAGCGACCTGTCATTGTGAAGTGTCTCAGTCACACAAGGACTTTATTGTAGACATGGGTGGCCCTGGTACACAGCTGAGGGCTCTCAGGTTATCTGTGTAGCTGAAGTAGTCCATCGCCTATTCTGTCTGCTTGCTCACTTCTACTGGACTCTCCAGATAATATTGTCTTCTGTGTAGACAAGACTTGTGGACTACCATCTATCTCTCTGCGTGACACTCAGCTTTGCAGAGTGTACATTATCTGTACTACTTTGCCTTTCAAGTAACTAGTAGCAAAGTCACTCCTTATCTGCCAATGCATGTGCATCTTCTCTGCCGGCTCTTCTATCGACTAGCATAACCCAGCCTTTCTACCCTGACACAGGCGCATCTTCCAAGAAGCATAGAACTGATCTCAGCCATGTTTGCTTTCCTAGAAGCCAATGGCAATCTAGAAGGATGCTTGTCGAATTTTCGGGGTTGGTTGAATTGGCCTGCCACACCGCTGGCTGAAATTGTCCTAAATAACCCTGGGCGAAGCACTACGCTACCGTAGTTTGCGCTACTTCACACTATGCAAATTGCACGTAGCACTGTGCAAACACTCGTAGTGTAGCATAGCATCGCGATCATTTTTTGCTTGCTCGCGGTCCTCAACGTCAAGTTGGCGACCGCGAGCGAGTAAAATGACATCCCGGCGAGACTTTTTCCTTGTTCGCGATCAGCAACATCAAGTTGCCGATCGCGAGTGTGGAAAATAAACCTCCCGGCGAGATTCTCAACGCGGGGAGATCAGGTTTCTCATTGCGAGTGGTCGCGTATGCTCGTGGCCGCTTGCGATGAGAAACGACCAGTCCGCGTTGAGAAAGCTGCCGCTCGAGTAGAAATCTACTAGAGCGGCAGAAAACTACCGTTTGCACTGCGCAAGATGCTGTTTGCGATGCTTGCACAGTGCGGACAAGCATCCGGCACTGTGCAAGCATCGCAAACAGCATTTAGCACAGTGCACTACGCAGTTTGCGTAGCTACGCGTAGCTCGCGTAGTGCATAGTGCACTTTGTGTAGCTACGCGTAGCGCTACTACGCAAGGGGCTTCCAGAAAATCATTTGTAGAGCAGTGACTTGAACAGAGAAGATCTACCCTGCATAGCATACATGGATTGTATGCACTTAACCTTGCCCAGTCTTCAGTGTATACTGGACCAGAAGGAGTTCTTTCGCAGGTTGGCGGACTACCAACTATCTATGGACTCAGAAGGAATGGACTAAAATTAATGGGTATTTTGAGGTAAGGGATGGGGGTTGAGATTATTGTTGGTCGAAGTGATGGCATTAAGGTAGTGGTATGTAGAAGTAATGGTGGTCGAAGAAATGACATAAAATTGCATAGATGAGACATTACTACAGCTTAGATTAAGGCATTTATTTGCTTTCCTTGTTGGAAGTGAAGGACCCCTCCTATCTGATGGAGGCGATGGAAAATATTTTTGCTTTATCTATATACTTATGGTGGAAAAGCATGGTCTTTGTCAGATAGTATGCCTAAGTTGCATACATTTTCGACAAGTTTTGCATGGGGACCCCAGTGTGTCTGGCTTGTTGAAAGGTAGAGGATTGGTGTTGACTGAGCGCATTAGCAGAATGTTGGTTTTTAAGCCACTAAGGCGGAGCCGGCTCTACAACATCCAAACTGACGTGGTTTTGGCAAGCTGCCACATGATGCCAGTCTCCTGGCCCATCTTATGGGTTGTGTTGAAGGTGTTTATTTATCTGCATCATGGAAAAACCAGTGCTGTAAGTCCCCACAAGGCTGGCCACTAACCAGCTTGCATCGCCTCCTGCAGATGCACTTCACCATCCCCTTTCCTTTGGAAGCAACATTTACTGCACCATCTTCCATCCCAACCCCTTGCTTGACAAGCTGTGTTGACTGCTTCGTAAGTCCCTCCTCACCATTCTTTTTTAGGTTTGGGCTTCAGACAACTTCCGCTGTTTGGTGGCGAGACCCAATGTTTCTAATATATAACATCTACGTGAATGGACTGTGCCTCCTGAATGTACGGCTTTGTGTTCTATCTCGATTTACTGCTTTCAATCCAATTGCTTTTCTCCCTATTATTGTATTTGCCCTGCTCAGGAACATTTTGGTTTCACAGTGTTCTGACTGGATGATTTGTAGCCTTCCACTGCGTGCTCGAGGGGGACAGTTTTTTCTTTTGTTTCAAGCACTCCATAGAAGTGCATGTTTCCTCTTTTACCGGAACTCCACGCTGTGTGCTCTGTTTTCAGACCAATGTGCTGTTGTCACCCATTTTCCCCATGCTCCCTGTCTTCCTTCCTGTGTTCATTTTTATTTTTTTTTAAATATATTTTTTTATTTTGTTTTTTTGTTTTTTTAAGACGACCCAGTAGCTGACACTTGCTGCCTGGCCACTTGCATCCTTTTTCACACTTTTTTTTTTTTTAACAACTCAACTTTATTTACTGTTCTAACAGGGCTGTCCACCATGCTAGAATGAGAAGTTAAAATGGCTGCCATGCTTGTGACGTGCGCATGCATGTTCCTTCATGACAGATCTTGGAAAGGATTTCCTTCAATAGGAAACACGTTTTAATATTACAGGCCGTGTGTGTGCTTGCAGTTCGACATATGTATTCATGTGCCTGTGCCAACAAGCACTGGTAAAGCAAATAGCTCAACCATTTAAAGCTGATATTGGCCTTCCTAATACTTATGTTACAAGCTGCAGTAACTGCTAGGAGATGCTTCCGCCACCCCATTAAAAGCTGCATTGACTGCTAAGAAGCCTTTAGTACTCCTAAAGCTTGAAGCTGCAGGAAAGGCCAAGAGCCCCCAATTGGTCCCTGTTACAAGCTTATTAACTGCTTTGGAATTATCTCCTCAACCTCTTTACAAGATGTATTAACTATGAAAAACCTTTATTCAGTGCTTTATGATTTATATTAATTACCACACAGACCTTAACTCGCCTATTTATAAACTATAGTAATTGCAAAAGAAGCGCACTCTCAACCTCTTTACTATCGGCATTAACGGCTAAGAACGTGTGTCCTCGCTGTTGGATAACATGTGTAGAAGCCTCCACCTTGAGCTGCCACACATAGCATCGCAGCACTAGGAAAGCCCAAGTTCTGTCCCCCTTCCAGCAGTCTGAGAACGGGTTGCGAGGATGGGTAAGTGGTTCTCCTTCACTGTTCAAATGTACCTCCATGGTCCCTATTCTTCCTTCTCCATGTCAACTGCTTTAAGTGACAGAGATCCTGTCTCCCTAAAAGCTGCATAGACTGCAGGCTGCAGTCCTCGCGCGATGCCAAGGCGCCTGGTAATGCAGAGGCATCCTGGAAGGCCTACTTGGCTAACATGGATTTTAAGATCTTGCTACCCCCTGTGCTCATTGCAGTACTCTTGCGGGGGGGGGGGTCAAGAGTTTGATTTGAAAGGGCAGGAGTAGAACTGGGGAACTGATGGGGGCATATGCCATGGCATAGGCAGGCCAGATATGCTTCCCTGACTACAACCTCTTATTATGACTCTCTTGTTTTGTCCTCCGTTTTTTCGGTTGCCTCGTAATAAGGTTAACTTTCAAATCAGGATATAACCTTAAACATTTAGTTTTAAATATGTATGTCCTCTTTTTCTTTTTTCTTTTTTTTACACTCTCTTCTACCATCTTCATTTTTGTGTTTTCCTGGCTTGTGTGGTGCGGGTTAGAAATCGGGATCCGTGTGGGCTCAGTGTATAAATAAGGTCAAAATATGGGATACTATTGTGATTATTTGGCCAATGTTTGTAAATTATTTTTTATGAATTTGTGTGACATTTGACCTGGTATACTTTAATACTTCCATTTTCTTGGCTAGATGACAAAACATAGATAAAATAAATGTAAATGCATATTTTAGTGATGCTGATCATTACACATATGGGTCTGTAGTGCTTTTTGCTATCGTTCCCCTTGTTCACGGTGCAGGATTGGACTTTTCTGCTGTCTGTTGTCAGTGGTCTTGTTTACCATTGTGGGTACCCTCATGCTTTACAAGCCTGTTTGCAGTGCGGGGTGAGGGTTATTTAGGTTTTACTTGGGTGCTAGCAGAGTATTGTTACCAGGGTAACTCTTCTTACCCCTCTCTGCAGAACTCCCGGTCCCTGATGAGCTGCGCAGCCCGGTGAAGGTCCAGCGGGAGGAACACCGGACATTACACTTCTTTCCACCGGAATATGGATGTAAGTGTTTTGGTGTCTAGGGGATGGAGAATTGTGTCTGCCTAGGGCAATGTGGGCGGCGGCTGCCTTCATCACATGTACTCCTTCCCTTTCTTGCATGGCCTTCCCCCCTTCAGTATCCTGTGTGCATCCTTTTTCACTCTTTTTTTTTTTTTTTTTTTTTTTTACAACTTAATTTACTGTTCTAACAGGGCTGTCCACCATGCTAGAATGGTAAGTTCAAATGGCTGCCATGCTCGTGTTGCATGCATGCATATGCTTCATGACGCATGGCGGCCATCTTGGAAAGGGGTTTCTTCAATAGAAAACACATTTTAATATTACAGGCCATGTGTGTGCTTCCAAGTCTGCATTTGTATTCATATGCTTGTGCGAACAAGCACTGGTAAAGCCAACAGCTCAACCATATAAAGCTGACATTGGCCTTGCTAGTGCTTATTTTACAACCTGCAGTAACTGCTAGGAGGTGGGTCCCCAACCCCATTAAAAGCTGCATTGACTACTAAGAAGCCTTTAGTACTCCTTAGCCCCTTTCCCTTAATGGTCTTCTACCTTCTCTAGCTCGTCACCTTCCATGTGCTGCACACACCCCTGCTGTTCAATGAAATGTCTTTCCCTTTGGTCCTCCTTCCCTTCAATGAGTGGACTCCTTGTGTGCCCTGTGTGTCCTTCTTTCCTTCCTTGCATGATCTTCTCCTTTCTCTGCATAGTCCTCTTTAGTCCACCTCATTGTCTTCTTCCCTTCTCTGCATGGCTTTCTTCCCTTAACGCCATGGTTCCTGGTCTCCCCCTCTGTGGCCCCCTTCCCGTTTCTTCACAGTGCATTTCGCTTCCCTTCACTATACCCTTTCCCTCTGTGTGTGGTTTCCTCCTTCTCTGTATAATTTAATTCCCTTCTCGCCATGGTCTCCTTCCCTTCTCTTCATTAAATCTTCCTCCATCCCCTGATTGAAATCCTTGTTCTGGATTTTCATCAATTTTCCAGGGAGCCCGTTTACTACCTATCTCTGTCCATGTCCCATTCCCCCAACACAGAGTTAGAGCAGACCAGAGTAGAGTTGTATAGGGTTCTGGCCAGAGTCGCGGCGTCCTTCTCTTTGTTTTTATGTTCAAATTGGGTCCAATTCTGATTCTTCTTTCGATAACAATTGGATGCATTTCCTCTGACTTTAATATCATAATAGCAAAGAAAACTGTCTTTGCAGCGCTGCTGTGGAAACACCTCTACGTATATTCTGTTAGAGTGCAGATGTGAAGCTGTGGATAGCCCTGGATGGTAGAAGTTAGGAGAAACACAGGGACTAAGTTACAACTTAGTGGACTGATCCTCAGGTCTGTCCATAACCTTCATGACTTACCTTGTTCATCAGTTTAACCCAAACACCAGCGCTTATGATATCTTTTCTGATTGGTTCCAGGGACAACTATGTTTCTGTATAGCACATAACCCTACCAAACTTTCTTTCTAAGTAGCAGGAGATGCAGATTTCGATTTTCTGCAGATTTATAAGTAGAGCCTCACCCTTCCCAGACCTCTGATTCTTCTCCTTCAGATCACTGAGTAATGATGACATCAGCCTATACCTCTGGGTGGTCATCATGAACAAGCACCGTGCTGTTTAACGCTTCTTGCAATGAAAGGAGTGCATATGTCAACAGGCGGCATCGTGCTAAATGGTGTAAAACCACAATTCATATCCGTGACCCTTCCACAAGATCTTGGCACACAGGCCTCGACCACAATGCCATTCATGATCTAACAAACCAGGCTCCGAAGCCAGCAGCCGGTCAGAAGTCTAGGGCTCCAGGGTGAAGCCCGATATATAGAGGCCGAGGCAGCAGACAGCTGCTTCCACCATTAGCTGCAGCTCTTCGATTCACTCATACTAGGTGGCCTGCAGTAAATTTGTAAAAGAATAAGCACAGGTGCCAATCATTTCTCTCTGAAACAGAGAGTCGGGGCTATCGAATGTCACGGGTGCCAAATCCCAAGGCGGCGTTGTCGTGATTCCAACTCATGCCTCTTTTATTCACAACAGACATTCCCTGGCCCTTTATCTTTTACTCTAGCAACAGAAATGCTCACAGTGGTGGTGGTCTTGATCAAGGCCATTTGGGAGCCTCGTGGAGAGTCCATCCATCCATCCTTGCACTGCTGCCCTGAGTCCTCTGTTTAACCCTGATTAAAATCCTTGTCCTGGATTTTCATTGGCTTTCCGCTAAGCTGCTTACAACCTCCACTCCCTCTCCCATTCTCCCAACACCCTAAGTTGTTTTATCTTTTATGTTTTTATTTAGTTTATGGTAAATACTGATAATAATTACTAGTTTATGTTAAGTGCACTTTTTTGTTTTCTCAAGTACTCATGCATTTTATTTAAATCCTGCAATTTTAGAACTTACATCTTGAGTTCACTCAATGTAAAAGTAAGATAGCAACGAATAGCATTGGATATCTATAGTCTGTGTAAACATTTACAACAGGTAGTTACTGTTGGGTAAAGAAGCAGGAGCTGAGTTTTCTCTTCCTAGCTAACCTGGAGTGTTCGTCCTCTGTTCCCCCTCTGCCTGGACTTTGCAGCTATCCAAGATGGAACCACGGTGGACATTTTCTCTTTCGGGATCTGTGCGCTCGAGGTAAAGAAACATACCCGGACAGGTTTTTTATTTCATTTATTTACCACTTGGCACCAGTTTAGTTCTATGTTAATAGTGTTGCTGGGGTATGGTTTCGTCGCTCTTATGGATGTTTGAGGTGCCTGTGATAATATGTTGAGCGTGTTCTGGTTCATGTGTACGATTCCTGTGTCATGACTTGCTTGGTGTGTGGTAGATCGATGGATGGTATGCAAAGCGTCATGTACAATCTTCTTAAATAGTTATAAGGTGGTTTGGGTGCGGTAGTATGTTGTAAAGCGCATCTATACCTTTAGTGACCATGTACTATAGAAATATGCTTAAATGTTTGTTCAACTTGTGTGATTCTTGGGTAAGTCATATGACAATCGCCTGGTTCTAATAGATAGTCTGAGATCAGTGTTTCTTAACATCATCCATTAAAAATACTTAATCTGTATGTACTTAATTTACTTTTCATTTTTATGGTGTACAAAGTTTCTCGTTTCGTAGAATTAATATATTCCATTTTAACTTTTTGCTTAACTTTTTACTCAGACATTATATGAATGGATAGAAAGCTGTTTTAAAATTACCATACCGAAGTGCATTTTTGTTCATTCGTTGCACTAAGTCATTTAAAATCTGCATTAACACCTCAATATCATACTTTATTACTTTTTGGAACCATCGAATGATTCTACCTCTGGTACGTGTACTAATTTGTTAAAAGATTGTTTGTTTCTGTCCTGCTCACTCATTCAGAGTTGGACCATGTCTGTATTGGTACTGTCTTTGCCTTAACATCACTTACAGTTTTCTTGTGAACATTAAACAGCAAAATATTTTCTCAAGGCAGATGTTGGTTTCACCTAGTGCATATGCACCATCTGCATAGGCACCCATCTGCATATTCACCCATCGGCGTATTCACCCGTTTGCATTTTCACCCGTCTGCACATTTACCCATCTGCGTATTCGCCCATCTGCTTACAAATAGATCAACTCGCTGACATTCTGGAGGCCATGTCTGCATTGTTACTGTCTATGCCTTAACATCACTTATAGTTTTCTTGTGAACATTAAACAGCTAAATATTTTCTCAATGCAGATGTTGGTTTCACCTAGTGCATATGCACCCGTCTGCATATTCACCCATCTGCATATTCACCTGTTTTCATTTTCACCCATCTGCGTATTCACCCTTCTGCATATGCACACCCATCTGCATATGTGCACACCCATCTGCATATGCACCCATCTGCATACAAATACATCAACTCTGTGGCATTCTGGCGGCCATGTCTGTATTGTTACTGTCTTTGCCTTAACATCACTTATAGTTTTCTTATGAACAATAAACAGCAAAATATTTTCTAAAGGCAGATGTTGGTTTCACCTAGTGCAAATGCACCCATCGGCGTTTTCACCCATCTTCATATACACCCATTTGCATTTTCATCTGTTTGCATTTTCACCCCTCTGCGTATTCACCCTTCTGCATATGCACACCCATCTGCATATGCACACCCAACTGCATATGCACACCCAACTGCATATGCACACCCAACTGCATATGCACACCCAACTGCATATGCACACCCAACTGCATATGCACACCCATCTGCATATGCACACCCACACCCAACTGCATATGCACACCCAACTGCATATGCACACCCAACTGCATATGCACACCCATCTGCATATGCACACCCACACCCAACTGCATATGCACACCCAACTGCATATGCACACCCAACTGCATATGCACACCCATCTGCATATGCACACCCATCTGCATATGCACACCCACACCCAACTGCATATGCACACCCAACTGCATATGCACACCCAACTGCATATGCACACCCAACTGCATATGCACACCCATCTGCATATGCACACCCACACCCATCTGCATATGCCCACCCATCTGCATATGCCCGCCCATCTCCATATTCACACCCATCTGCGTACAAATACATCAACTCTGTGGCGTTCTGGCGGCCAGGGTGTGATATATTCGATCTGTGTTGTGTGAATGTGAGCTGTTTTCAGGTGGGTGCTTTTGTATGATGCGCATTAAAGGTTCGTACTTCTGGGAGCCCTGCGATAGGCAAGGATATATATCCTCTCTCTGGCTCTTTGTTAGCGCTCCTGCTCTTTATCTGAGAAACAAAAGAAGCCGCGAGAGTGGGAAGGGATGTCACCAGGGTCGCACTACTGGCCACATGTTGCATTTTGAAATTGGGGAATGCAGGATTGTGATTCCGCCTCTGCTGAGGTCATCGTTGACCTTCTTTGTCACCCTGTCGGCGAAAGGATAACCCCCCCCCCCCCACACACACACACACACCCGAGTTACCTTCAGTTCCACATTCAAAACGTGCACTTTTCGCTGGCGCAGAGTAATTGAAACAAGGTACTTCTATTTTTAGGTCTCGCCTGACCCAGCGCATGCGCTGGTCTGGCGAGACTTTTTGAGAGGGCTCCAAAAAGTCCTACCAGGCCAGCCTAGAGCTACAGTGCATGGGCGCGCGTGCCGTGCTTTTCCGCGATTACTTTCACGGCCGCTTTGATGTTTGATCGCGATCACTTTCGCGGCCGCTTGGCATAGCCAGTAAGTCTCGCTTTTGGGACCTTATAAGTATTTAGTTATGTAACTGTTGCATGGCTAAACACTTGTAAGGTCCCAAAGGCGAGACCTATTGGCTATGCCAATGCTTGTTTTGAAAAGGTATTAGTTTGGTGTTGTTTTAGAGTCAGGGATGCAACAGAATACCGCTACTTAAAAAAAATAATACAAGCAGTGATTTTCAATTGCACAGTGATTTGATTTGAGATTTATAAAGTGCAGCAGTCATCCGAAGGCATCAAGGCGCTAGAGACCAGCCATCCATACCCAGGAGAATAGAAAGAGGCAGGAGAGTCAGGAGTTGCTGAAGGCACAGAAGCATCTGGTGAAACCCCGAAACTGGTCCTAGGATGCTTGATTCCGGTCAAGGGAAGACATGGCTTGGCAGTTCGGGCTGGACTGTTCCCATAAGACACAGGGTCAAGACTGATTTGCATATGCCCATGTCTGAACTGGGGTGGCGTGGTGAGCAAAATAACGATGGATTAAACCCAGATCTGTGACTGGGGGTGAATGTTTTGCCAATGTGCAACATTCCGTCCATCATCTTGTGTGTTTTGCTGTTCACCCTATGTGGGAAGGGAATGCCCAGACGTGGGTCCCGTGCTCACTACGCCACTGGAGTCAAGCTATCCTGGCTGAAGAGGGGTGAAACCCTGAAACCGGTCCTAGGATGCTTGATTCCGGTCCAGGGAAGACATGGCTTGGCAGTTCGGGCTGGACTGTTCCCATGAGGCACAGGGTCAAGACTGATTTGCATATGGCCATGTCTGAACTGGGGTGGTGTGGTGAGCAAAATAACGATGGATTAAACCCAGATCTGTGACTGGGGGTGAATGTTTTGCCAATGTGCAACATTCCGTCCATCATCTTGTGTGTTTTGCATCTTTCAACGTGCCAGTCACTGCTGCGTGTTTTCATTTAGAAACAGACACGCTGGCATTAAGGCAGCCAAGCAGAGGTGATTTGATGTCCGTGGATAGAAAGCTTCTGCTGGCCCTTATCTCCTGCCGTCCTGGGCGGATGTGTGAATGTGTCCTCTTGGACTCGCCCTGCTTCCTGTCTGCTATTTCATTATATGGATTTGCAAGGACACTGCGAATGGATAGATGTCCGTAAATGGGATGGATACACATATGTTATGTATGTGTCTACAGCTCCAAGAGACTGCTCGGGGGCGCCCTGCAAATATTCCTGTTAATTTTGCAAGACCCCGGGGACGGTCACTAATATAGATCGAACCCAGGCCAAATGTGAGCAAAAGTCAATCTGAAATATCAAATTGACACCACCTACCTACCAGAAACAGGAAAAAAGTCACACCAAAGAAACTGAATTGTGTGTAATGTGGAAGATGAGCAGTGGATCTCCCCTACACCCACCAGCATATGGGCCCCCGGGAGCCCTTCCAGCCACTAGATTATATTATGGGGTCCCTTTATTTCAGACCCGAGTTGCACTACCCTACGCCCTCTGCCAAGCGAAGAGATTTGCCGCAGACTGTTCAGTCAATCACAGTCTGTCAATCTAGCAGGAAAAGGCACAGCTTGTCCATTCTCTTCGCATCTGCGGGTAGGCGGTGTATTGTATTTAATAGGGGAATCCGTATGGTTTGCACATTTCATGTCTTAAGTACAGGTTTGCATCGTCAGAGATCAGTGTCTCAGCCTGATACTCACTCTTACTTGGTGGTCGAGGATGACCAAGGGCCCGGGATATGATGAGGCGGGCTTAGGACTGGTATGCCTTGACCAGTTTTCAAAACTAATAGAGAACAGCTTTAAATGACACGTAACCTGGTGCTGGGGTAGGCACAGCACCGCCACTTGACAAGCACCACCTGGTTGAGTGCGGTCGAGGTTGAGTGAGTGTGTGTATTATCTGCTAGATATGATTTTAATGGTTGAGTTCATGGGTAATATTGAAATGTGGAGAACACCATTTCCCAGCCCGAACTGCCAAACTGGTCCTAGGATGCTTGTTTCCGGTCCAGGGAGGACCTGGCTTGGCAGTTCAGGCTGGACTGTACCCATGAGGCACAGGGTCAAGACTGATTTGCATATGGCTAGGTCTAAACTGGGGTGGCATGGTGAGAAAAAAAAGAATGATGGATTTAACCCAGATCTCGGGACTGGGGGAGAATGTTTTGATTTGTTCTACATTCTGTCCATCAATTGTGTGTCTTTTGCTTTCTGAAATGGAGCAACACGTTATGAAGGGGTCTGAATACTTGTCGTATGGCCTGATTTTTGGATTTGGGGCAACTTTTGTGTCCTCTGTTGTGTACCAGAGGGATTTAATATTTGGTTCCTCAATGTCAATATTGATGAAAAGAAAATGTATTGTCAACTTGTCGTGGCATGATGCAGGGCTGATAAGGTTTTCTTTCTCCTGAAATTAGTTTATCTGGAAATGTTGATGCCTTAACTCGTGTTGTTAATTTGGGTTCAAGGACAGTGAGGTGTATGGACTGTAATAAAAAAAGAGTACTGTAGATTGCTGATCTATCTCGGATATTACACCTATTAGCACTCTACATCAGTATCGTTTGAGCAAGGCGAGATAAGGGGCATCCAGTGTTAGATTTGTTTGGGGAGACCCTTTACAAGACTTCTTGGTATTTGTGCCCTCAGCTCTTGGGAAGAATTAGGGTCACCTGCATTCTGCGTCCGGTAACAGCTACAGGAGCAATTTCTCTCCCAGCGGTAGAACGTGTTTATGAAAAAAGTTAAAGGGACAGGATAGAACCCTGGGGGACACCACATGTTAGAGGCTGCTCTTTGGATTGGCCTTCGCCCACAACTTTGTTTGCATCTTTTCAAGAAGTTGTCTCCTAGTTCACTACAGCCCACCTTCTCCCAGTCTGTCATTCAGAGAGTAGAGTAGTGAGGTCTGTGGTGTTTCACACGGGCGATAACTCAAGAAGGGAGTAGCGCAGAAGCTCCACCGTCGGATCTAAGATTAAGGACACCCTTGAGAAAGAAGAGTGGTTCAAACTTGTGTCGAACATAATGAACATTTGGATTGTATCATTTCTGCTTATAGGACAGAGTTTAGCAGACCGACACTGAGCAGTTTGTGACAACAAAGAACCTCAGACCTTGAAATGTAACTCACTTCCTTAAACCTCGAATGTCTGCTTCTTGTGATATTGAATCAAAGACAGTGGGCGCTTCAAGGGCTTCAGGTGTCCTTCAGTGTCCACAGTTTAAACTTAATTTTCTGACATTGCAAAATGGATCCAAATATTATATTTGTTGATGACAATACTGAGCAGTTTGTCAGGAGCTTCTTAAACTATGGTTTAGAAGAGGGAGATCAGAGAAGATTTAATCTGCTAGCGCTGTAGAAATGTTTTTGTAGCACCGGTACTAACTTTCTTGTCTTCTTTCTGCATATCCATAGATGGCTGTCCTGGAACTGCAAGGAAATGGCGACACAAAGGTCTCGGAATGTGCTATCACCCGTGCGGGGCAATCTTTGGAGGATGCCAACATGCGGGTGAGAGAAGCCTGAATGTCTGTTCTCAGCATGGAGCAGTAGTTTGAGTCTGGTGCGCACCCCTTAGATTCAAGCTCTCGTTCGTACAGCTTTGCCTTGACCCACATTCCCCTTTTTCTTCTCAGATCCTACCGTTGGCACCATTTTTTCTTTATTAGCATCTACATTTATATACCATGCCAGCCATCAACATAGGCTATTGTAACACTATGCATGCCTCAGCACCTAGTACACATCTTAACGTCCTCACTTCAAGTCGGGATGTTGGTACAGCCTTCCTGAATCTTGAAGGTGGTCTCAGTCTTCTGCTATTGGACGGCTCCCAATGGATGCCAAAGTATAACCACAAGTCAGAGTAAGCCGCCCATGCCCTTTTACTTTACTTTGCTTCCATAAGTTCAGCTCTTTTGGAAGCCATTTGCTATGGCCACCTGATCATTGGATTAAGCAGGGCATTTGAGAGGAGATTTTGTTTGTTTCTGAGTGTTTCAGGTATTAACAGAGATTGTCTTCTCACACCCATAGAGATGAGAATCAAGCACTTTGACATGGGATGGTGGAGCGGGTTCCCCTCGCCTTGAGACTCGCTAAACGTCACCACAGATTCTACAATCCATCTCGCTCCTTGTCCACTCTCCAGCCAGGGCATCTTTGAGAGGCCGATGGTGGCCCAAGCATGTGAAATGGTTCTGCTCATCGCTGCTTCCATATTAGAAGCATGGGCTAGATAGAGACATGGTGTCCCCTGACCAGAGTATCATCTTTTTGGGATACTACCCTACATGCCCCAAGCTGTCAGGTGAAACTATTGACCCATGTCACGAAAACACAAATTGCTTTTGTAGCTAGGTTTGGGCTATATAAAGCCCCCACATGCACCATAATTCCAGCCCAAATTCCAGTCCAAGGCTTTCAGTTAAAAAAAAAAACATTCTGGGAATTGTGGTCTTTTTTTCACTCCAAAATGCCAGATTATATTGGTTTGTAAAAGAGAACTTTAGATTGGAGTCTTGGTCCCCCGCATCACATTGAGTCATGAGGTCATCCCACCTGAGTGGGTTGACGGAGAATGACATATGAAATATCTGCGGCTTTCTCAGCCAATCCCTACTTGCTTATTGCTTCCTAACAGTCGTGTTTTTTATGAGATGTGTTTAAAATGGCTTGCGCAAGTTCACACAAAATATAAGGGCGGTGCTAGGATATGAAGTCAATAGTAGGTAATCATACCAGTTAAGCCAAGGACCTTCTCCCACCCGCTGTTCTGATGTGCATGCATAGTATAAAACGCAGGCCCAAGGTAGCTGATATGGATCAGGATAGAACTGGATCCCTTTCAGGCACTGTCAAAGCAGGAGCATGTCCATTCCCTGCTTTTTGATGCTAGTCTCATGTTTATTTCTTACTTGTTGGCAGGAGTTCATCCTCCAGTGTCTGTCCGACGATCCTGTGAAGCGGCCAACAGCTCACAGCCTTCTCTTCCACCGTGTGCTCTTCGAAGTCCACTCGCTGAAGCTTCTGTCTGCCCATTGTTTCATCAACAATCAGTGTAAGTTGAGAGAGGGCCGGGTATCCTTTGGGGACCGGTCACTAGGGAACAGACAACACAAAGCAAGAGCCAGGTATCCGTTGGGGATCTGTCACTGGGGAACAGACAACACAAAGCAAGAGCCGGGTATCCTTTGGGGATCTGTCACTTGGGAACAGACAACACAAAGCAAGGGCTGGGTATCCTTTGGGGATCTATCACTGGGGAACAGACAACACAAAGCAAGGGCCGGGTATGCTTTGGGGATCTGTCACTTGGGAACAAACAACACAAAGCAAGAGCCGGGTATCCTTTGGGGATCTGTCACTTGGGAACAGACAACACAAAGCAAGGGCTGGGTATCCTTTGGGGATCTATCACTGGGGAACAGACAACACAAAGCAAGGGCCGGGTATGCTTTGGGGATCTGTCACTTGGGAACAAACAACACAATGCAAGGGCCGGTATCCTTTGGGTATCTGTCACTGGGGAACAGAGAACACAAAGCAAGAGCCACAGATCCTTTCGAGATCTGTCACAGGGGAACAAACAACCCATAGCAAGGGCCGGGTATCCTTTGGGGATCTGTCACTGGGGAACAGACAACACAAAGGGCCGGGGATCTATCACTAGGGAACAGACAACAAAAAAGTAAGGGCTGGTATCCTTTGGGGACCGGTCACTAGGGAACAGACAACACAAAGCAAGAGCCAGGTATCCGTTGGGGATCTGTCACTGGGGAACAGACAACACAAAGCAAGAGCCGGGTATCCTTTGGGGATCTGTCACTTGGGAACAGACAACACAAAGCAAGAGCCGGGTATCCTTTGGGGATCTGTCACTTGGGAACAGACAACACAAAGCAAGGGCTGGGTATCCTTTGGGGATCTATCACTGGGGAACAGACAACACAAAGCAAGGGCCGGGTATGCTTTGGGGATCTGTCACTTGGGAACAAACAACACAATGCAAGGGCCGGTATCCTTTGGGTATCTGTCACTGGGGAACAGAGAACACAAAGCAAGAGCCACAGATCCTTTCGAGATCTGTCACAGGGGAACAAACAACCCATAGCAAGGGCCGGGTATCCTTTGGGGATCTGTCACTGGGGAACAGACAACACAAAGGGCCGGGGATCTATCACTAGGGAACAGACAACAAAAAAGTAAGGGCTGGTATCCTTTGGGGACCGGTCACTAGGGAACAGACAACACAAAGCAAGAGCCAGGTATCCGTTGGGGATCTGTCACTGGGGAACAGACAACACAAAGCAAGAGCCGGGTATCCTTTGGGGATCTGTCACTTGGGAACAGACAACACAAAGCAAGGGCTGGGTATCCTTTGGGGATCTATCACTGGGGAACAGACAACACAAAGCAAGGGCTGGGTATCCTTTGGGGATCTGTCACTTGGGAACAGACAACACAAAGTAAGGGCTGGTATCCTTTGGGGATCTGTCACTAGGGAACAGACAACACAAAGCAAGGGTCAGGTATCCATTGGGGATCTGTCACTGGGGAACAAACAACACAACATGGGCTGGGTATCCTTTGAGGATATCTCCCTGGGGAACAAAGAACACAAAGCAAGGGCTGGGTATCCTTTGGGGATCTGTCACTGGGGAACAAACAACAAAAAAGCAAGGGATGGTATCCTTTGGGGATCTGTCACTAACGAACAGACAACAAAAAATCAAGGGATGGTATCTTTTGGGGATCTGTCACTAACGAACATACAACAAAAAATCAAGGGATGGTATCCTTTGGGTCTCGGTCACTGGGGAACAGACAACACAAAGTAAGAGTCAGGCTATTTTTCGTACTGTGATGTTCTGTACACAATGGTCCCCCTAAGTGGAATTACTGCAGTTTTTATGGCATAGATAGGATGATGGCCTGTTTGTTTGAATTCGTTATTGGTACAATGTTTGTAATGTACTGACTGATTTAATTAAAAATTAATTCTTAAAAAAAACCATGGTGAAGCATTTGGGGATGTGGTGTATTGTACTGTAGCATTTATATAACGCTTCATATGTCCTTAAGGGGTGCCAAAGTAAATTTTCGGGCAGGTAGAGCGCTACATTGGGGGGAGGTCATGTGCTGACCAGAATATTGTAAGTACGTTGATCCTGCGTGGGAATCATTTTGACTGGTCTTATCTTGGGGTGCAGCGCCAAGCAGTGTGGTGGTGGAGTGTGAGAAATGGGTGCGAAAAATATAATTGTATTAGCTGTCGGTTATCATTTGCTCTGCAGGTTCTCTGTTATGTTTCATGGTTTTAATAATTCTAGGACCGGTGAAAGAGGCAAGGACATAACTCAGTGGTTACCAAAGTGGGCGATACCGTCCCCTGGGAGGTGCTGGAACGGTCTGGGGATGCGGTAGTAGCCTTGGGTGCACTTGGGGGGTGTTGAACACCTAGGGGGCGGTGGAAGCATAAAGAAAGAAGAGAAGATACAATTTTTTCCAGTAGGCCAATATAAGTTTGGGAGCCACTGATCTGTCTGAAGGTTCTATTCTAGTTAGTCCTGTTGTGGCGGCTTGGGGTACTGGAACAAGCAGCTTCACAGCACTGACCGAGCCAGAAAGGCAGCCTGGTGCCTCATGCATGTGACCAAAAAAGCCAGGGTAAACTCAGAAGGCCTGGTGATCCACTAGGCAACAGGCACAAGGCAGGAGGGCTGCAAAATGAGTAGAGTGATGCCAATTGGGCAGGAATGGAGGTTGGTGGCTGAGCCATGCACCTTTTTTAAAATACGCCTCGTGAACAAGGAAAGAACTGGAAGTGCAATCAAGATTGGCAACTTGAGCAGAAACTGTACAATTTTCAAAAAGCTGAGATCCCACCTACTCCTACTGGGCTAAAAGAGGCCACAGGTGTGAGCAGGGATTCGTGTCCAACCCCTTCTCATGGTCAGCACTTAATCGCTACCTTCCTTCCTTCATCATCCGACTTACACAGCGAAGGGGTAAAGTACGTCTTGCACCACTTGGTCTGAACTCCTGTTCTTTCAGCGAGAGAGATGGGCAAGCGGTGGGGTACACCGTGTACCACTCGTGTTCCTCATATTCTACATCTTCATTATAAGATTGAGATGGGCACACATTGTACCAGTTGTGCTCTGCGCCTCCTGCTTCCTCACTCTGAACCTGAGATAAACATGGGCTTTTAAATACAAATTTCTGGCCTCAGAGGAACTATTGTTCTCGTGGGAGTCTCCCAGACTGGCAGGAAGTACAGATTAAGGTTTGTTCAGCAGCACTCTGAGCCAGGGGAAGGAGTACATCGGGTGCCCAACAACTGTGAATGCAGCAGTAGACGGAGGATGCCGGGGCGGGCACTTGGTAGCTGCTTTAGTCACTGTCACTCTTTCTTTCTGTGTTCCTCCTCCTCATTGTGTGGTTCTCACTCCCTTGACAGATTCCTCTCTCTTCGATTTGTTTTGTTACCCGCATTTGTATAGCACATTTTTGGTGCTTATTAAAGAGATGGCTCAATGAATTAACACTTGCTGCTGCTATCTGTTGTGATCTGCAGGTCTCCAGTTCAGTTTTCAGTAAGACTAACTCTGCTTTCCATCCTTCTGAGGCCACCAAATTGAGCACTGTCAGATATTTAAAGTGCTTAGAAGAATTAGAAGTGCTTTATGAAGTACTACATAAAAAGCAAGTTATTTTAGTATATCTTGCAGTGTTCTCAGAAGCCTTAGCACCATTTTCGTTTTTATGTCTCCCTTTGTCTGGATGGGGTTCCCTCCCTGACCATTCTCTTTATTTCTGTACCTCTCCCCCTTTGTATACCCCCTTTCCTTTCATTTGTCTATCATTACCCCCTGTCTCTCCTCCTTCATGTTTTGGTTATGTCCCTCTAAACGCCCTTCCCCCTATTTGTGTCTCTCCCACTCTCTCCATCTTTTACTCCCTTTTTCCATGCACCATCCGGTCCTGCTCTAGCAGACGACCCTCTGCTCTATATATGGTGCATGCATGTTCTCCTACTCTGTCACCCTGTATAGCTTACTTGGTCCAAAGTCTTCACCCATTTGTTTCCCTGTTACTTTTCATCTCTCTAGCTTCTTTCTCCACCGGTCTCTCCTTACCCGTGTTGCTCTCTCTTCTATCTCTCTAGTTGATCCTGATGGATTTCTCGCAGCAGCGTCTTTCTCTCTTCCCCTCTTGTAAGCCTATTTGGCCCTAGGCACTCCAACTGATAGGTCACATAATCAGAGGTGCCTTAAATACAATAAAAAATAAATCTTTATCAAGCAAAAGGTTATTTGGAACAAGCTCTGCTCACGACCACTAGACCCCGAAGGACGTCTGAACCAGTGCCCGGCTGTACCCTCTATTCCCACTCTCTTGCCACAGGTGCTCCATGCCACCAGCTCCACCATTGACACTAGCGAAGTGAATCTTAACCTTTGGGCTTCTGTGGACCCCCACTGAATCACTACTGGAATCCGGGGACCCCCCACCTCACCAATTTCAATTGACTTGAACCTCAAACACTACACAAAAATACAGAAACAAGTATACACCAAACATGTACACGAATTCTGAAATATTTTCTTTAGTTCAGAAACAGTCCATTTTTAATTTTAATGGGAAGGTTAGAGTTTTTAAAAATTGACTTTTATTTCTAAAAGATGAAGTGATACCTTAGATTCTAGCAAACAACTTTGTCTTGTTTGCTGTAATGCATGCTCTCTTTTTGTCGCTGCATGCCAGTGGTGGCCAATTGAGGCCACCAAGCATTCCTACTAAATTTTGTTTGCTGTACTGCACCCATGAAACAAAATGGTGATGCTAAATCACTTTTTAGCCTCCGATTTCAAATGCCTTCACATTTACAGAATATTTGAAAATTTCCTTATGTATATATGCTTTATTAATCTGCTAATATTTAATTTTATAACAAGTCGCTGATCCCCCTGAGTAGGCGTGACAAACCCGCAGGGGTCCATGGACCACAAATTGAAACACTGCCCTAGGGCATCTTCACAGAAGGTAGAGAAGACCAATGTAACTCCTGCTTGGGTCTGCCTAAAAATGCCCAAGGCTGTCACCCTGCATCACAACCCCATTTCCTGAAAAACTAACAAAGAACAACAAAATTCACACATTTTTAATTAAATAGCTTTTAATAAATTCAAATAGAAAAAAAAAGACCATTATGAGATATAATGAAGAACTCAGTCCATGCCTCAAACATACCTTAAAGGCCTTTCTAACCAGAGTGTTATCAAAACATGCTTTAAGCAAGTGGTCCTTTGCCAGTCATATTAGTTCAAGGTCGTCAGGAGAACGAGTGGTCCTGTTGTGAAGCAAACTCGAAGTTCAGTGGATCCTGAAAATGTATTTGGACGATATGGTCACAAAATTCAATTGAAAAATTGATTTACTGTATGTAGAAACAAAATTAGAACCATGTGTAATTGGAGGGCAAGAACCCATCAGAAGCTATGTTTGAGAGCAGGGACATGCCAAGAGAAAATTGGAAGGAAATGTATTGCCAATGGGAATTGTGACCCTAATGGGGGTGTTGATGTAGAATGAGAATCTCAAGCCTTAAAATGAAACTTCAGGGCCACGCCACTCGGGGCCCAAAAGCCAGGCGTCATTGGGTGGATGTCTGTCAATTGATATTGAAGAAGTGGATGAAGATTGCGATCCCCTCTGGGTTGGTTTGGTATAGCCAGCCTCCTTGGCTTGAGAGAGTAACAAACCTGGATCTATGGAAGGCAGTCGGCCTTTGAAGTTTGTAGCGAAGAGATAGGCAATCCATTGTTTTTGCCTTATTCCCTCTTGTTTGTTGTTCTTTCTGAATCCTGCCTGTTGTTTCTCATACACTTAAGCATGTTTCAATATAGTATGTCCTTGGTTGACCCTGTCGAAGTCTTTCTACTAATCTTACATTTAGATTTATTGTTCACTGATGTTTCCTATAATAAATTGTTTGATCTGTACATTTTCTTTTCATTTTATGAATTTGAAAATAAAGAAATAGGTAATCTTGAGCCAAACGGCGGATGGCAGTAAGATCATAAAGGGCAGGCCTTGTGGGAACTGTAGCAGGAAATGAAATGAAACAAGGTGCCTGGGGTAACATGAGCAGTGCTTGTGCCTGGCTGACATGATACTGACGTCATGTGGCTATGTTTGCATGGGTGGAGGGGGCTTGTTTTAAAATGTTGATTGTGGATGCTGGGATAATGTGATGGATGGAAGGTTGATGTCTGTGTGCTGTCCATGAGTTGATCGTAGTTGGATTAAGGATGCAACCTTAATATGGCCGACCTGCAGTGGCTGTGACCTAAGAGCCAGGAGCCTCACGTGAAATATAGAACTTACTTCCTACCCGAGTGGCTCCAGACTCTTGTATGAATTCCCTGCCTTCTAACTACAACAGACGCCTTACTAAAATGGCGGCTACCCCGATACACTGGGCACCTCCTTCCAAATGAGCAATTGTGTCATTGTCTGTGTACCAGTCATCTGCAGTCGTTAAGTTGTGGGAAAGGCTGAAGTGGCTCCTGCTATAGCGGCTTCCTCTGCTGGACGCTTCTCAACTCTGTGTTTTTGAACTTCTGCAGATTTGATGCCTGAAAACTCAGTGGAAGAGAAAACGAAGCTCATCGATCCGAACACTATTGTGGCGGAAATCCCTCGGAAAGGCCGGCCTCCAGTGGAGTGGAGGTGAGCAGCCGACGCGCTTAGCTTAGGATTGAAGCGTTTCAGGAAATGCTGTGGAGGGCTCCAGCACACTGCGTAGCTCCCCTACTGCATGTGTCCCTAATACTATGGTCAACCCCAATACTGTATACCTGCCCAGTGTGTGACTCCAATACTGGGCATGCCAGCCCAATACTGTGCACAGTTCCAATACTGTGCACGAGGACTGGAGCAAGTCCAGCACTACGTGCAACAGCGTCTTACAGAAATTGAGAATTTCTATATGTGTCTTTGCCAAGGTGTGCGAGTCTGGCTTTGACTCCATTCTTAGGCCAGTGTTGGCTCTTTGCCAGAGGCCATATTTTGTGCGCTTTAGGAGTGCGTGCCGCTGAGGGCCTATCAGTGATGTGATAATGTAATATGTATCTTAACGGAAATACCTTCATAAGGACCACGTTTCTGACTTGATGCCTTTGCCACCAACATTTGTTGCCTCAGATACTTCCTTGTTTGTCCTCAGAGCACCCTACCCTTGCCCCAGCTGCAAGGAAGTTTCTTTCATATTTTTGTCAAAATCATTGCTCAATCCGGTCACATAGAAGTCTGTATTTGCCAAGTTTAGCATTTTCTTGGCCTCACAATGAGTCATTTTTCAATGGTGAGTTCTGTTCCACACTAACTCTTTTCCTAAAGGAAAAGAAACACACTGTTTTCTGTCCTGTCTTTGGTTGGTTTGGCTCAATTCCTGTTTTTTCTTTCGCAGTACTAGGGTTTCTTCAAGTTCCCTTGTGCCTTACTGCTGTGTCTTGGTAGCCTCCCTCTGCAGAAAATGAAATTAGTATTCTTTGTAAGTGATTTCAAAAGTGACCTTTCCGCCCTCACCCCCGCGCTAATGAAACTCCACCGGCTACCCTTGCATGGCTGCATCTTCTAGTCCAAGGTTCTCCAACAGGTAGCACGGAAGCCGGTGGTATATCCCCAGCTATTTGCAAGTAGGTCCCCCATGTACAGGCCAACCTAGTAAATGAAAGGTTTTTGTCTGGTTGAATTAGCTATGTTTCCAAAATTAAAAAGGTTGTATTTAAAAGTAAAATGCTTGTTTTTTCAGAACTGAGTGAGCCGATGTTTGCAGAAAACTACATATAAGGCTAATAGTTAAATAGCAATTCCCGCTTCCACCGGTAAATCTTATTACTGATGTACTTTAGTGGTTGGTGGCGTTGTGTATGTGACTGCTGTGACATACACAGGCATTCCAAATTAAACCAGATAAAGCTTTGTCTTTGGACATTATTGCTAGTGACCTTCTCTGGTGCACCGTGGTGGTCACTGTGTGTGGTCACTCTTTGTAGACCTGTACGCAATGACCACTAATGGAATCGGGTATGAAGTGGGCACTGCTGTAACACAGGTAATTTGTGTTAGTATCTCAGGAAAATTTTCAATAGCCATTAGTAGTTCTTACCACAGAAAATGTTGGAGATCCCTGTTCTAGTCCATCTGCATTGACTACAAACCCACCATGAACAGCACCTCCCATATCTAGTTAACAAACTAACCAACTCCCAACAATCTCGACACATCAGCAGTCTGGACATCTCCAGACTGGAGATGAGGAAATGTACAAAAATAAAAACCAGGGAAGAGGCCTTCTCCAGCTACACCTTCAGGCCTGGATAAAGAGCCTCAAAACGCTCAAAAATGCTCTAACCCAGGATAGTGCTGAAGTCGCGCCTCTCCAAAGAACACTACAACTCAACCCCTTCATTGATTTTCTTTCCCTTTGCTGATATCAGAAAACCCCACCCCTTTACTATGTGAAGCATTGATTGTGGATCGTAATTCTGGCTGTTGGCCCTATACAGTGCCCTGGTCTTCTGGGCTAGGTTTGTGCCATACAAAGTACATGCATGCTTGCATACCTACCACCTACATTTACAGAGGAAGCGACCACCCTGGAAGCCTAGGCCCCCAGACTGTGGGATGCCCTGTAGCCCAGCCTGAGACTAGAGCCCAAATATGTATGTTTCAAAAATGACTTGGAAACATAACTGTTCCATATTCTCTGCAACTAAACTTTCAGATACTGGAAATAGAGAGTAAATAAATCCGGACTGGTACACCCCTTTTGGACACAAACTTCTCTGACATGTCCAATGTTTGCAAGGAAATACACAAAACCATTTACACGTGTGTGTGTAGTAGCATTCCTGTAGCACTACTTCACATGCTCAAATGAAAATCACAAACATATGGGCCAAGTAGTGTGCCACACACAGCCACTCACTCACAGTCACTGCAAGGTAATCGCGCTTAAATCACTGGAAGAAGGAAATAACATTACCAGCACATAGAGATATATCTAAAAAAATAGAAGAAAAGAAAATAAATTGTCAACTAACAACACGTTGCAAACACCCATAGAATTCTCATCTTAAAACATTTTACAAAGTTACAAAACAAGAGAAATCAAATTAATTTAAAAAATGGACAGACAGCTTTAGATAGTGCAGGCACCCTTACAAATCACATTGCAAAAATGTTTAAAAATGAGTGTAATATAATTAATAAAAAAAATGCCATATAACTTAGGATTCCTTTTAATACAAATCACGCTGAAAACATTGAAGCATAACAGATGCATGTACTTCGAAAATTACAAATATGTAAATGAATTAATTCTTTTTTTTTTAAAAAGGACTCGTCTAGCGCTACTCTGTATACACTCAGACACTCAAAGCACCACACACAGACCGATACACAACACAAATGTAGCTGATGTTGATACATGACACAACTACAGCTTATGTCTGGCTCCACAACGTTTTGCAGCACCAGGAGTGGCCCGTGCAGGTAAGAGCGGTGGGGTGGGGGAGAGATTCTACAAACGACGACAAGGGGAAATAAAATATTTCTTTAATTTACCCTCGTCTGTCGAGGTCCACCCCACCGCTCTTACCTGCATGGGCCGCTCCTGTGCAGCACAGGGGGAAGATGGCATAGCAGAGGGTGTGGATTGTAGTTCTGTGCCCCTGGCACAAAGAATTGTCCGATGAGTGTTATTGGTGTGTCTGCCGCTGGATAATATTAACTATTACTGGTAGCTCTTGAGATCTAGGCATCCTTCAGACACCATGGTGGGATGTGGCCCTCTACTGTCAATGTTCCCATCTAGAAGTACAATAACTGGGCCCTTACCTGGTCGAAAGACCCAGTGAACTGAACAGTGTTACCACACAGGCACTGATTTACCAGGACAGCTCCAAAGGTACACCAGAAAATGTTAAGACTTTTGTTTGAAAAGTGCAATCCTGTTTGTTTTGTTTGAGGGGTTTTTTGGCTCTACACTTTTTCTGCACTTGGACTTCAACCCTAGTACCTGACCGGTACCCGGAGAAGAGATGTTTCTCCAGACTTTCTACATCAGTGTCCCTTGCTCTCATATAGACCCTTTAGTGTAGTCCACTAGGATTCCAAAGCTATAGGGTGTCTGGGGATCCCTGAATAGACCCACGCCAATCTCCAGTGGCTGACGTCTGCCATACAGCTACTGTTAAGAAAAATCAAACCTCTAGAGCTAAGGAGGTATAAAAATGTTTGCCGTTGGTCCTTGAAGATGCAACTACCATGTAATTTGTACGTGGATGTTAATTTTAACAGTTACATTTTCTTACTTCATAATTAAAGAATTGTTTATTTCTAAAGTAAAGCACTCGCTGGACATTGATAAATTTGAGTTGTATTACCTGTATCGCACTGAATCCGAGTTTCTAACCCCCTCCATTTCCCATAGTAAGCCTTGCATGCTGGACTTCGCTACCCTGAGAGAGTCAAGTGTCTTAAATGGGCCATCTAGTGGGAGATGTCACAGTAGGTCCCAAAACCCAAGCTGTCATCATTAAGTAAACATTCCAGAACGCCTTTTGTTGATGATTGTTAGAGATTCAGGGCTGGGTCAAGAGCATTGTTTCTGTCTCCACACTGGATGGCCCCCTTTAAGGGATTACCTTGGCTGTCTCATATCAGTAGCCCTAAGCCAACAGTGGTTGGGTACAGTATCCACACAGCGCTCTTCCCACGACCTCTGACCGCCTCCTAAGCACCTTGTGTGACTTTTCAAGGAGACTTCTAAGCACCCGCTTCAGATACCCTTCCTCCAGGGCCCAGGCCAGGCTTCTTAACCTATAGACCTGGCATCCTGTACATAATCTAAGCAACAGGCATGTGTTCTTCCAGGGAACCTTTTTACTGTTCTCCTATTCCATGACTTTTGCTTTTATTCTCATAATCTTGCAAAGCCTGCCTCCAGCCTTGAGGACATGAACCATGGTGTAATGTCGAAGCATTGACAAACAGCACGTTCTATAAGCTGGCTCGCGGATGAGTTTGAGGGCTTTGGCGATGCCAATCTGATATACTGGTACACAGGGTCTCATTGAGACTCCTGTCAAGTTAAGCTCTGCAGTAATCCTCAACGTTCCCTTATCCTTGGATCTCATTTTACATCTCTCGCAGCTCAGGCTTTCTCTCACTGAAATGTCATAAGCGGCTGAGGCAGCCCTGAACACTGGCACACATTGGTATACAGACTTGGTATTTTTTATACCCTAGAGGATCAGTAAATTTACATAATCTCGGGAAATTTGCATTATGTTTGTAATGCAAAATTCTGAAATTACACCATTACCTGCCACAACGTAAAATTACGCTGCTGTTCGCAGCAAAATTATAGCGCAGGAGCGCAGGAACAACGCAAAGAACCAGGACACAAATAACTGTTGTTCTCACCAATTGGGGTATTCCCGCCTAAAACCAGCACTATGAACAGATCTGCACTTTGCGTAATTATGCCGAAATCTGTTTGATCTTCTAGAATTTTTATAGAATTATACAAAAGCAAATTACACGAATTTCGCACACCCCTACTTATGTGAGCTATATACTCTGAGATCTCAAACACTTCTTGGAGTTCCTGCCACCGTAACTCAGTGACCACTTCATACCTTACTATGTAGAAAGCTGCCCCTCAGTCTGGCTTCTCCACTTATCCCCTGTCTACCTTGGAGCCCTCCCTCTCCACCCAATGTCCACCACCATTCAACAACCTTTGCCTGCATGTCCACCTTGACCACATCACACCAGTCCACCATTATCTTTCGCTCTCATGACTTGGTGCCCTACAGTGATGTGACCACATGTAATCAGCAAACAGCAGTGAATGTTTGCGTGCTTGTTGAGCAGTTCTGTGTGTCTGTCGTGATGTGGGCATAGGCTATATACAGAGCATGGCTAACCATTCAAGAGTTCTTCCGTGCTAAATACTTGCAATGCAGTGAACCTGCTTTGGCTGGGATTCCGCTGCTAGAATGGAATGAATTGATTTGTGAGGTTGGTTAAATTTTTTAGGTTCCACTTGACAGAGTACTCTTTTCCAACATCAGTTTTGATTAACTTTCATAGAGGTAAAAAACTGTTTTTGTGTTGCTCATTATATTTTTAGAGAATAGTATGTTTTTTGTATTGATTTTTTTATTGATTGATTCCAAGTAACTTTCTCATGTGTGAATCCCATCGTTTGGACTGTGTTTTCATCCTGTCAGTGTAGCCATATGAATTTAGAAAAGTATCCCAGAAAGTGCTACGCAGCCGTCATAAACGTGTGGTATGTTACAGTCGCATGAGCAGCGCAGTTGTTTAGTGGAGAGACTTAGAGGCATTCTGTCTTGGCATTAGACTTCTAAGTGCTCAGTAAGATAGACAAAATAAACCACAAAAGGAAAGGCAGCAAATTTGAGTTGAAAAAAATATGTAGCTTAAGGAATTGAGTATGTCCACTTTGAACATATGTTGTAAAGTAAAGGCTTTCTCTGGTTTTTGTGACCGCAGAGTGTTCCTTAGCGAGTGAGTTTAAGTGTGGCCATCTGTGGTTGCACTTTCCTCCTCAACACACTTTTGGATTTGAGGTGGCTTCTCGATGGGAGACTAGGCTTGATTGTAGAGACTGGCCAGCTGTAGGTGTAACTTTTACTCCCTCCTGCGAGTGCTTTCAGCCAGCTTTCTGAAAAGTGTGGCGAGACCTTCAAAACACTTAAGAGTAGGGTATCTTAGGGCACTTTAAGCCAATGTAGAGTTTTGAAACAGGGAGATGCATGGATCTTTCATTTGTAGTGGAGATACATTTTACTTCTTAATTCTGTGCTAAGTGGAGCTTCGTTGAGGTTTTCCAAAGGCCGGGTTCAGTGTTTTACCGTAGTCCAGTGTGGATGGTGCATTGTTTTGGGCGAGTGACCTCCTATCGTCCGTTTTCATTAGGATTCTTCATGGTTTTTCATTATTATGTCTGTACCTTCTTTCCCACACAGGTACTCCCAGATCTCGTCGCTTGAGCTTGACAAGTTCCTGGAAGATGTCCGGTGAGTCCGTAATACTGACACAATGATAGAACACTGTGTGTAGCTCTTTGACCCAGAGATGTCTCTGTTTTTTCCTTCTAAAAGGATCTGTAAGTCACCGTCTGAAGGTGCCTTCATCTGACCCTAGGAGTATTTATCCTCAATCCTAAGAACTTAGGAGGGTGTCCCGAACTGGTAACCCCTCTTTCATCCTCTCATAGCTCTTGCTCAGTGCCTTGGCCATCTTGTCAAGTGCAGTGATGCTTTCAACACCTTCACCTGTTCATTCAAACCTCTCACTTGGACCATAGTCTTCTTTGTTCCTGGTGAGGATGCTCACCCTGGAGGTGTTTAATCACATGTACTTGCGCATTTCTGTGTCTCACACGTGGCATGTTACTTAGTTATGATTGTACTGCCTCTCTCACAAATGGTCTTTTTTGCCAACATTGATGACTGGTCTAATTGGAGAAGCAGTCTTATTACAGGGGCTGCTTTCTCAACAATGTATTAAACTATTAACATGTTTCGGCCACTCTGGTTGTCTTCCTACCAGGAATGGCATTTACCCGCTCATGAACTTTGCTGCCTCTCGCCCCCACGTGCTGCCGAGGGCCCTTTCGCAGTCACAGGAGGAAGTGCCGCACACCAAGACTCCCACCCCGGAACCCGTTGATGTGGAGACCAGAAAGGTAGGCCTAGACGGCAGATTGTGCTTACTTCGGCGTCCAGATCAAATGGAGAGCATCAATTAGCAGCACCTTGAGACCCTCGCGGGTGATTTGCTGCACTTTATGAATCGTTGATTGATTGGCATGAATCCAGACCACAGGCTGGAGTGATCCTTTAATCTAAGGGTACGACTGTCTGTCCCATTATTTCCTTAGGGTGGAATGCATTGCCGTCTGCGCTGACCAATCCCTGCCTTTTCTCTTGCATATACCTTCTATTAATGTGAATATGGCCTGTCCCAATGTCTGGAGAACATAAATGAGAGAGGGGCACTGTGTTCTGATGCATAAAGATCACCTCCGAGTAGGGTGGCCACCTCACAACATTCCACCACAGACACAGTTTCTAATCCTGGGCTTTTACCCTGCAAGCCATTGCACTCAGGTGTATTAGTCTAGCCACCTCAATGGAAACGGACTACAACAACCTGAATGATTAAGGTTCTAATATGAAAGCTCTGGAGTGGAAAAGGTGTCTGTGATAACATTGAGTAAGGCACTGTCTACTGCTGGCATATTTGAGTGAGCAGATTATTTTACAGAAGGGATTTCCCAAGGCTACACTTTATTTATTAAAAAAAAAAAAAAAAAAAAAAAAAAAAAGTGCATTGTTTGTGTCTGAAGTGCTTACTCAATGCTGTACTAGAGGGTAGCCCACCTCACCTCACCTCACTCAGTAGTTCCTGATGTTTTGTGGGGTGGTGCTTCCCATCCAGGATTAAACCCTTTACTAAGGTCCACACCAAGGCCTCAGAGATGCAGGGCAGAGAGAATCTCAAACTACAGCAGGGAGTTCAGACACCAACAAACTGTGGGGCAAATTGGGCCTTCCTGTTTTAATTACAAAGATATTGTAGTGTAACTTATCTATTCTAGTAATGCGTATACCTGAGCTCTGTTTGCTGAGCTTTCTTTTCTGAATGTGCTGACAGCTGCCTGTCTCTCCCTTTGGATTGTGCTGGCAGCTGCCTGTCTGTATCTTGTGAATGTGCTGACAGCTGCCTGGCCTTCCCTTGTGAATGTGCTGACAGCTATTTCTGTCCTTCACTTTTAAATGTGCTTACAGCTGCCTGTCCTTCCTTTGTGAATATGCTGACAGCTGCCTGTCCTTCCATTGTGAATGTGATGACAGCTGCCTGTCCCTCCCTTCTGAATGTGCTGACAGCTGCCTGTCCCTCCCTTCTGAATGTGCTGACAGCTCTTGTCCTTCTCATGTGATTGTGCTGACAGCTCCTGTCCTTCTCATGTGAATGTGCTGACTGCTGCCTGTCCCTCCCTTGTCAATGTGCTGACAGCGGCATGTCCCTTCCTTGTGAATGTGCTGACAGCTGCCATTCCTTCCTTTGTGAATGTGCTGACAGCTGCCTGTCCCTCCCTTGTCAATGTGCTGACAGCGGCATGTCCCTTCCTTGTGAATGTGCTGACAGCTGCCATTCCTTCCTTTGTGAATGTGCTGACAGCTGCCTGTCCTTCTCATGTGAATGTGCTGACACCTGCCTGTCCCTCCCTTGTGAATGTGCTGTCACCTTCCTGTCCCTCCCTTGTGAATATGCTGACGGCTGCCTGTCCCTCCCTTGTGAATATGCTGACAGCTGCCTGTCCCTCCCTTGTAAATGTGCTGACGGCTGCCTGTCCCTCCCTTGTGAATATTCTGACGGCTGCCTGTCCCTCCCTTGTGAATGTGCTGACAGCTGCTTGTTCTTTTCTTGTGAATGTGCCAACAGCTGCCTGTCCTTCCTCTGTGAATGTGCTGACAGCTGCTTGTCCTTCTCTTGTGGATGTGCTGACAGCTGCCTGTCTCTCCCTTCGGATTGTGCTGACAGGTGCCTGCCCTTCCCTTGTGAATGTGCTGACGGCTGCCTGCCCTTCCCTTGTGAATGTGCTGACAGCTGCCTGCCCTTCCCATGTGAATGTGCTGACAGCTGCCTGCCCTTCCCATGTGAATGTGCTGACAGCTGCCTGTCCTTCCCTTGTGAATGTGCTGACAGCTGCCTGTCCTTCCCTTGTGAATGTCCCTACAGTGGTCTGTGCTTCCTCTTATGAATGTACTGACAGCTACCTGTCCTTCCCTTGTGAATGTGCTGACAGCTCCCTGTCCTTCCTTTGTGCATGTGCTGACAGCTGCTTGTCCTTCCCTTGTGAATGGGCTGACAGCTTTCTGTCTCTACCTTCGGATTGTGCTGCCAGCTGCCTGTTCCTCCATTGTGAATGTGCTGACGGATGCCTGTCCTTCCCTTGTGAATGTGCTGACAGCTGCCTGTCCTTCCCTTGTGAATGTGCTGACTGCTGCCTGTCCCTCCCTTGTGAATGTGCTGACAGATGCCTGTCCTTCCCTTGTGAATGTGCTGACAGCTGCCTGTCTTCATGTGAATGTGCTGACAGCTGCCTGTCCTTACCTTGTGAATGTGCTACCAGCTGCCTGTCCTTCTTTTGTGAATGTGCTGACAGCTGCCTGTCCGCCCCTTGTGAATGTGCTGACGGCTCTCTGTCTTTTCCCTTGTGTATGTCTCTACAGTGGTCTGTGCTTCCTCTTCTAAATGTGCTGACATCTGACTTTCCTTCTCATGTGAATGTGCTGACAGCTGCCTGTCCCTCCCTTGTCAATGTGCTGACAGCGGCATGTCCCTTCCTTGTGAATGTGCTGACAGCTGCCATTCCTTCCTTTGTGAATGTACTGACAGCTGCCTGTCCTTCTCATGTGAATGTGCTGACACCTGCCTGTCCCTCCCTTGTGAATGTGCTGTCACCTGCCTGTCCCTCCCTTGTGAATATGCTGACGGCTGCCTGTCCCTCCCTTGTGAATATGCTGACGGCTGCCTGTCCCTCCCTTGTAAATGTGCTGACGGCTGCCTGTCCCTCCCTTGTGAATATTCTGACGGCTGCCTGCCCCTCCCTTGTGAATGTGCTAACGGCTGCCTGTCCTTCCCTTGTGAATGTGCTGAATGCTGCCTGTCCTTCCCTTGTGAATGTGCTGACAACTGCATGTCCTTCCCTTCTGGATGTGCTGACAGATGCCTGTCCCTCCCTTCTAAATGTGCTGACACCTGCCTGCCCCTCCCTGGTGAATGTGCTGACACCTCCCTACCCCTCCCTGGTGAATGTGCTGACAGCTGCCTATCCTTCCCTTGTGAGTGTGCTGACAGCTGCCTGTCCCTCCCTTGTGAATGTGCTGACAGCTGCCTGCCCCTCCCTGGTGAATGTGCGCGACACCTGCCTCTCCTCCCTGGTGAATGTGCTGACACCTGCCTGCCCCTCCCTGGTGAATGTGCTGACACCTGCCTGCCCCTCCCTGGTGAATGTGCTGACAGCTGCCTGTCCTTCCCTTGTGAGTGTGCTGACACCTGCCTCTCCTCCCTGGTGAATGTGCGGACGCCAGCCTCTCCTCCCTGGTGAATGTGCTGACACCTGCCTCTCCTCCCTGGTGAATGTGCTGACACCTGCCTCTCCTCCCTGGTGAATGTGCTGACACCTGCCTCTCCTCCCTGGTGAATGTCCTGACACCTGCCTGCCCCTCCCTGGTGAATGTGCTGACACCTGCCTGCCCCTCCCTGGTGAATGTGCTGACACCTGCCTGCCCCTCCCTGGTGAATGTGCTGACACCTGCCTGCCCCTCCCTGGTGAATGTGCTGACACCTGCCTACCCCTCTCTGGTGAATGTGCTGACACCTGTCTCTCCTCCCTGGTGAATGTGATGACAGCTGCCTGTCCTTCCCTTGTGAGTGTGCTGACAGCTGCCTGCCCCTCCCTGGTGAATGTGCTGACACCTGCCTCTCCTCCCTGGTGAATGTGCTGACACCTGCCTGCCCCTTCCTGGTGAATGTGCTGACAGCTGCCTGTCCTTCCCTTGTGAGTGTGCTGACAGCTGCCTGTCCCTCCCTTTTGAATGTGCTGACACCTGCCTCTCATCCCTGGTGAATGTTCTGACAGCTGCCTGCCCCTCCCTGTTGAATGTGCTGACACCTGCCTCTGCTCCCTGGTGAATGTGCTGACACCTGCCTCTCCTCCCTTGTGAGTGTGCTGACACCTGCCTCTCCTCCCTGGTGAATATGCTGACAGCTCTCTGTGCCTCTCCTGTCCAGGTGGTGCAGATGCAGTGTAGCCTGGAGCGCAACGAGGACAAGACACGGTGGCATGTGAGTAACTGCTTCAAGCTTCTGACCTCTCCCAGTTGTGTCATTCTGCCCTCAGTGCGGCCGGGACACCCGTTTATCTTCTGCATGCCTAGCATCTTATTTTAACAGCTTGATTTCTAAGACTTTTACCTGCAGAAATAGAAGATCTTTTTCTAAATAAAAGCCCCAGGCGCCTGCATATTCGTGTCCACTTTAAACCAGCCCTAATGAAGGACCTGGAAACCTAAAGAAACTTGTTGTGCGTCATTAGTTCCATCCTTTTGGGTGTCCCTACCTCGGGAGGCGCCTTGCCCTCCATTAGCATCCCTCATATGACTGGTATGTGCATCTTTTCCAAAAATGAAATGTCTCTTACAAGCTAAAAACTGTTCAGTTTGTAACTTCTTGCAATTTCCTAGTGTGATACTCTTTCCATCTATCATATACTTTTAAATTGTGGACCAATTTTGCGAGTTAATTTCAAGCGCTGAAAGAGGAAGCAACAAGGGCGGTCTGTGATAGATACAAGATGCCGCTCTGCATTTATGTTACTTTGAGTGAACACACGTGCATACCTGCTAATCCCGCCCTTCCCGCTTCCCGGAAACTACAAGATGAGGTGTCCCTACTCCCAGCACCTTTTAACAGACATCTGTACCTACTCTCCATCCCACCCCATAGACATACACCTGCCACCTTAGTCCAGCTTGGCACATCTGTGCCCCTGCTCCTTGACTAGTCGGACTACTATTTGCTGTTGCACCAGTGCTTAATTTGTGAAAAAATAAGTGCTAGGGCCCTCGTCAGGAGGCCACTGCAGCTTGCTCCCCCCATGGCCCCTGCCAGCGCAGCCAGTGATAGTAATAACACAACTACTAACCATCACACTCCTACAAGTGTGAAAACTTCCACGCCCCTAAAGCTATAAGGCTGGCTATGGTGGGAGGTAATACTCATTTTTAATGTATACAGAATTAGTAAACAACTGTTTTTGTACTCCTCTCTATATTAAACAGACCGCGCCACCATGTGTCAGACTGTCATTGGCACCGGTGTTGACAATTAAGTGCTAGTGCCGAGCACCGGAAGCCATCGGCTCAAATAAAGCTCTGTGTTGCACTACTACCTTCTCTGCGTGTTCTGATGCTAATACTACTCCTTACTGGGAGGTCTAAAGCACTTTTGCACCCCAGAATGAGCCATATGGTCTGTAGAAACATAAGAGGAGAGTCATTTGAGGTGATCTTCCCGTAATTGAGGAGCTGAAGGTAGCAAGTAGCACGGGAAGGCTGTCTTGACTCTGGTGGTGCTTCACCAGGGCTCCATTTGTGCTGGAAGTTCAAGGTGATGGGCACTTGCATTCATTTTCTAAGACTAGAATTATCGTCATCAAACTTTGACCCAGACCAAAAGCGAGAAAAATAAGGAAACGATGACAGTGGGAGAAAGCAGGGATGAAAGTGAACTTGCAAGAGGAACTGTAGGGAGGTAGGAAAGAGGCAGGAGATGAAATCAAGACTAGAAAGCATACCTGCCAACTTGAAAAACAATCTCACCGTGTGAGGAGAGGTGGGGCCTTGAAGGGGACGGGTCCTCGCATCGAGGGGTACCTAAGAGGCACTTTTGAACCCCACCCTGCCCCTAAACCTTCCCCCCCCCCCCCCCCCCCCCAAAAATAGCTTTTTCACACCCCTCGATGGATGTCGGTAGTTCAAAGCTTTGGAAAATGAGTCTTAAAACCACTATCTACAGTGGTTTTTGACTCATTTTCCCTGACACCGTGTGATATCGGCTCCTCACCAGGAGACCATGTGATGGGAGTAGTAGTGTAGGTTGTATACTACTCATAACCATGTATTTTTGACAGGTGGCCATGCCCCTTTGGTTCGCGGGCAAAATTAGAATCGGTCCAAATCTATTTTTAATTGATCCTTATAATGTTATGATAAGTCTTTCTTTTTAATCAGTCCGTGTATTGTTTTGATAAGATCGGCGTCTTTCGATGTTTTATAGGATAATGATAATTTGTGAATCAATGCTTATGAAATGATGCTGTAATGATATCAAAAGTGTATAAAATGATAAGCTAGGATTTTTAATCAAGGCTTATTAAATGATACTGTAATGAAATCAAAAGCATATGATAAGATCAGATCTGTAGATTTTGGGGGGCTGGTCTTGTTTTAGAGGTGTTTAGGGACTCTGAAAGCACAATATTGTGGAAGTAGCTTGCTGTAAAATTTGGTAAGTTTCATATCATCATATTATTGAAAAGAACGATAAGTTTTAGGCAAAATAAATTTGGTTAAATGTAAAAGAAGCTCGGTGGAAGTCTTATTTTGATGCAATGTTTTCAATTTAATTGGAAACCTTTTTACATAACAGAAGAACTGTTTTGAGGTCATTACAGTCTCATTATTTGGAATTAGATATATTTGACCACCTTTAGTGACAATAAAAAAGAAATTCCAGCTAATAGTGCTATAACGAGGTAGTGATAGTTATCAAATACATTATGCCCCGTAGCATATAAATAAAAGTATCAAAAGCAAACCTAAAATCTGTGGAAGTTACATAAAAAATTTTTAAAAAAGAATCACAGCTTTTTTTTTGATGCCCGGTAATAATCACGGATTGCTCTAATACAGTTATAAAAATATAGAAAACATATTCAAGCTTAATAGTGGAATCATGAGATTGCGGTAGTTAACAAATACATTATGCACCGCTGCATATAAAGCACAGTATCAACATCAAACGTAAAATATGTGGAAGTTACAAACAAATCAAGAAATGATAGCATATTATCGTCCTCCAGAAATACGCAGTATGGCCATCAGTTATAAAGTCATACAAAAACCACAGTCCAGTGATAAAAAAAAAGAGGTAGTTACATGAAACAATAGTTTAATTGGTTACCCACTAATAAACACAGATCTCTAGAATGCGTTTGTGTGTGGCATGGTAAACAAAACGCACATTACACCACTTTGATTAGAAAACCAGATCCTGTGCTAAGCAAACAACCAAGGCAATCTCTTGAATGTTTTATTTTTTTTTTGGAGGGAATGCTCTGGGCGAGGTTATGTGTTTGCGAGAGTTGTCTCTGATAACTCTTTAGTCATGGACAGGTGTTCTTTGAGAGCCTTGCAAAAATGGTGATGCAGGGTCAGAAGGAATAACAAAAGGGGCAAAGGCCCTGCTTTTAATATGTTCCAAGTAGATACGATGTCCACCATGTCCTAGCATTGATGCCGTAATATTCAGTTCTGCTAAGCTCTGCATGAAGGCGTCCCAGCCGACAGGCACTTTATTATTGAAAGTGGCTTTTATATAGCGCATGGCTACCCGGGAGCATCCCAGCGCTGCGGAGAGTGGAAAGAGGATGGAAGAAGTTACGGGAATAGCCAGGTTTTCAAGTGCCTGCGAAAGGTGAGATGATTGGGCTCTTTACGGATAGAAAGGGGGAGGGCGTTCCAGAGCTTAGAGGCATTGTATGAGAAGCGGCGTCCGCCTGTCCGTGCCTTCTTGATTCTGGGTGTGTCAGTCAGGAAGAGATTATCCGAGCGAAGGTTTCTGGTGGCTTTATAGGGTTTGATCAAGTTCTTGATGATCTGGGGGCCCTTGCCCTGCATGATTTTATGTGTGATACATAGTGCTTTAAAGTGTACTCTCTCCTGTATAGGGAGCCAGTGGAGAGTTTTTAGGGCGGGCTTGGCAGAGAGGCGTTTGCTTGTATTGGTGAGGAGTCTTGCAGCCGAGTTCTGGACCATTTGCAGCCTGTCAATCACTGATAAAGGAGCACCCAAGTACAAGGCATTGCCATAGTCCAGCCGGGAGATCACAAGCGACTGTATCAGGAGTTTTTTTGAGTGGTCGGGAAGGAGGGGCAGTATTTTGCGTGTGGTGCGAAGGAAACCGTAGCAAGTGGCAGCGGTTTTTCTGGCCTGGGTTTTGAAGGTGAGTTCGTTGTCGAGCCAGATGCCTAGGCTTTTTATTTCTTTTCTTGCCGTGGGTGCTGGACCCATGCAGGAAGGCCATAGTGTGTTGGGGTTGAAGGATGGTTGGTTCCCTAACAACATGAGCTCCGTCTTTTCGCCGTTAAGTTTAAGATGAGATGAGCTCATCCAGCTATTTACTTCTTTGAGGCAGGTACACAGCTTCGTCGAGGAGTGCTCCGACTGATTGAGTGCTACAATAAGTTGTGTGTCATCTGCGTAAGTAACTATTTTGACTCCGAAGGGGGATACTATCTCAGCCAGGGGGGACATATATACATTAAAGAGTGTGGGGCTTAGGGACGAGCCCTGGGGAACCCCACATTGGAGCGGTACTGATTGGGATCGTGTGATACCTTCGAATACTTGGAAGGTTCTTTCCTCCAGAAAGGACTTCAGCCAAGCCAGGGCCGTGCCAGTTACTCCTGTTTTTTCGAGACGGTGAACCAATGTAGGGTGGTTCACCGTGTCGAAGGCTGCACTTAGGTCCAACAGGATAATGGCTGTGGATCCTCCGGAGTCTAAGATCTTTCTGGCTTCTTCCACTACAGCTATGAGCGCGGTTTCTGTGCCCTGGCCGGGGCGGAAGCCAGTTTGGGAGGGGTGAAGCTTTCCTGTGGATTCGAGGTGAGCAGAGAACAGATGATTGACATATTTCTCTGCCACCTTGCTAACTCCTGGGAGTAGGGAGATGGGGCGGTAGTTAGCCAACTCTGTGGGATTAAGATGGGTTTTTTTTAATAATGCTTTCACCATGGCTTTTTTCCAGTCTTGTGGGACCAGGCCCTGTGATAAGGAGGCGTTGATTAGTTTAGTGATGGGAAGGGTGATAGTTGGTGTTACTAACTTCAGGATGTTAAGTGGGGCGGCGTCGAGCGGGGAGCCACTCTTTATGGAGTCTAGGATGGGGGGAAGTAGATCTTCTGTGAGTGGTTTGAAGAATTCAAGGTTATGGGGAGCCACCTGCGAGGTTGGTGTGTGAGGTGAATATTGCGGTTCGTTAATGTTGAGCGGGAGATGTTTGAGAATTTTTTGAATTTTGGTGCTGAAAAATTCTGCTAATTCATCACAGCGCTGGCCGGATGGATCCGGGGGAGGGGGGGGGCTCAGGTACTTTCAGCAGTTTTTGTATGATTTGGAAGGTTTCTCTAGAGGAGTTCGATGAGGAGAGGATTTTTTCTTCATAATATGCGGCCTGGGATGATTTTATTGCTGTTTTATAAGAGGAGATGGAGGATCTGTATATGTTTTTTTTTTCGACTGTATAGTCTTTCCTCCACGCTCTTTCAAGTTTTTTGCAGTGTTGTTTTAGGTTCCGAAGTTCTGGGGTGTACCAGGGGAGTTTATTTGGTCCAGATTTCTTTTGAATGGTTTTTTTTGGTAAAACTAGGTCAAGCGTACTTTCAATCCATGAGGAGAATTTTTTATTTGCGACTAAGGGGTCGGGGTCATGGCAGGGTTCTGATGCCTTAAGTGCACGCGTCCATTCTTCTATGTTTAGTTTTGGCCAGGGACGAGCTTGGGTGCGAGGTAGTGGTTGAGGTATGCTTGTGATGGTTGGGTGCCAAGAGAACGGGATTAGGAAATGATCTGACCAAGGGAAAGGGGTGGGAGTCCTGCATTCTAGTTGAGTTACGTTGGAGAAAATTGGGTCAAGAAGGTGGCCTTTGATGTGTGTTGCCTGATGGGTTTTGAGATGGAGCTGGAATGCTGCTAGCTCTTGAATGAGATCGTCGGCTGTGATGGCTGACGGATTCTCGAAATGGAGATTGAAATCTCCAAGAAGGTTGAAATTGGGTGAGATACTAGCAAGGGAGAAGACAGATTCTAGTAGGGATGTGCGGAAAAGGCCTTGGGCTCCGGGGTGGCGGTAAATGAGGATGCCGGAAAAGGAGAGCAGGGGGGTAAATTCAATGATGAAATGGGCGTTTTCGCAGTCAAGGAGGGGGCTGTCCAGAAGACGGCAGAGAAAGTGATCTTTATAGATAATTGCAATCCCGCCGCCTTTGCTACTAGTTCTGTCTAGATGCTGAATCAGATATCCCGGGGGGAGGGCCTGCACAATGTCGGGGTCTGAGCTTGGGGTGAGCCATGTTTCAGTGAGGAACAGAGCATCAAGCTCTAAATCCTGTAGGAGTAAATTTATTTCTGTGGAGTGTTTTGGTAGGGAGCGGCAGTTTAGCAGTGCCATTTTGAATGAATTCCTCATTAAGTGGGGAGTCGTGCTTGCTGGGAGTTCAAACGGGCAGTGCGCGCATTTGTGGTGTGACTTTTCAAGTGAGATGGAGTGAGAGCATGATGGCTTAGGGGTTTTTGATAAGTGAAGAAGATCTTCCCTAGAGTATCGGGGGAGGGGAGGGGGCGCGGAGGCATTGTGGCAGGCCCCTGGGCCCAGTCTGGCGCGGACGGGCGCAGACAGCCTTGCCTTTGGCGCGCCCGCTGCGCGCGTCCGCTGCGCGTCGAGGCATGCATGGGAGTTTTATGCGCTTGAGTTAGCAACTAGAGCGCTACCTTCACAGTTTCAATTTGCAGCACTTCCGGTCTGCGTTATCCTTCCCTCCACTCAACCGGAACAATCCGTGGTGGACCGGGAAAGACGCCGACCTGTGCTCTTGAGCAAGTGAGGGTGGGGACAAGGTGAGTGCTATTTAAAATAGATATTACAAAGAAGCGGCGACAATTTAAAACATATGACTTTGTTTATGCCAGTGCCAACAAATTCAGAGTGTGAGCATCGTTATATTCCCACAAGCAAAGACGTTTTAAGGCAAAGATGTAGTAACAGACTTGGGAGCCCTTTGCCAGGCGCTCCGTTCCCTTCGGTTACCTTCTACTGTCCTCTAGCGCGTCCGCTCTTTATTAGCAAAGGAGTGTGATTGTGTCGCGCTTCTGACCAAGTCATGCAGGTTTGAGCCACGTATAACATTACCTTTATACTGAAGGTCCCCCTATTCATTCCAGAAGCTGTCTTTATTTTGTTGAAGTTTGTTAAGGAGTAATTTGGCTTTGTTTTTGTGCTGGGGGTTAACATTGTCGATGATATCATGAACCAGCACTAACAGCTGGTGATTCTGGTTCTCTGACTGGTGAAACTAGCGGCTCGTGACTAACCAGCATGAATAAAGTCAGACCCTCTTTTTCCATTTTAATGTGATGGACAAAGTTCAGATACATTTGAAGGACAGAGGTGTACATTTTTGCCTTCTCATGAACAGGTAAATCACTTTGCTGTAGAATTTCTTACATCTAGGTTTCCAGAAGATCTGTGGCTGTTTTTCTAATGTCCGCATCATCGCTGGCAGGGAACCACATTCTGTTTAGCTGATGTTTAGGAACGAGATACATTTTTTCAATGTATGCCATCACCGTCTACGCAGCAGGCCTGTCAGAAGCGGAATAGCGAAGCCCCCAGACCGCTTGACAATACTTTTTTTTTAGTTTTGATGTATATCTTTGTATTGCTCCGTTTTCTTAACAGGATTATTTTTCTTTTTAAGCACTCGGATTTGCTAAGGAATCAAAGGGACATTGCCCTTCATGGTATTTAGGGCTATCGCAAAGATCGCAGCTAGTAAATCGTCAGATGCGGAGCACAGAAGAGCTTTTTGTTGTTGTTGTGGGGTTGATGAGACCAGCCGTTTTAAGAGATAGATTTCGCACTACCCTGCTGGACATGGTCATCAGGAAGTGAAGCTCTTAACTGATGTGAGGCTTTGTATTTCATCATCTTTTTATAGCCCGGGGAGGACTTTTTCAGAGTATAAGCAATAGGAAGATCCGGTGGGAAAAGGCCCATTTTCAATCTGTAATCCTCTGGCGTGTTTGTGTTTAAATCTACAAAAAGATACCCATAGGGTCTCTGAGTGGCATCCTCAAAGCTTCTTGAAAGAAACTAGAGCGAACCAGGATCAATTTGTCTGGCTAGAGTTGTTATTTGAAGTTTATCTCGGGGGGGAGGGGGCTTGAAAAGCACTATGTTCTTAATGTTCAGAGTGATGGTTTGTGAGCACTTGCCTTGGTAGAACACTTTCTGCATCATGTATATAATGCTAAGATTCTGACGGTGAACATACTGAGTAAAAGCGGTTTAAATTTCATTGCTGTCACAAGCAGAGGTCATTAGATCATTTGCAATTAGCATATTGACACTAGAGAGTGGAAATAAATTGGCATCATTTAAGGCTGCAGAGAGCACCTCGACAAATATGAGGTGTCGAAAGTTTTGTGAGAGCTCTCGATAGAGCACATGCCAGCAGGAATAGGTCAAGACTATGTTGGTGGGTGGTTGTGTCAGCATTTGATGAGTATTTTCCAATAGTTCTTTTTCCAAAGCAACTTTTACCAGAAATGGAAGGTCCTGCGAGGATGCAGAAGAATGGATTCTGTAATCTAAAAGCCATACTTTAAACACCCTCTGATCTATAAACCCAGAGCAGAAAGCCTTTTCTCTAGCCCTATGCTTATACAGCGGATGTATGAATCTTGAAAGCTGTAGGGCAGAGTTTTTTTGTCCTCTTTAATAAGGCGCTTATCGTATACAACTCAACGTTTTGCAAAGAGGGAGTGTCTCAATATCGCACTGTTTTTTTTTCTTTCTTACAGTGCAAGGTGTAGCACTACCAAGCGCTCCTTTTCTGGAACCCATTCACCTCTTTCAGAGTGCTAAGCATATTGAGCGACCAGCTCTTTTGAGTTTTGGAAAGTTACTTTTTCAACGTTCTAAACATTGAGGGTGATCCCCCTCACCTTCAAGCAGATTTCACCTCCTGATAAGCGGTAACCATAGGTTTTGGGGCCTGTGGACACAAGCTCGGTGATGTATTCATCGGTAGGTGTTTGGCTAGTGTGTTCCCCCAGATAGTCGCCCGAAGAGGGGGTGGGTTAACATCACCCTGTTTGCTCACAACTCCAGGAGCCTGTACAGCTCTAATCTAGCAAAAGTGGTGGTGAAACTTTCAATGAAACATGTAGCGTTGCATAAAGGCGGGTAGTGCTCTTTGGTATACCTCCAACACTGGATATCATCACCTACGAACTTGCAAGATGGCACTTCGCAATTGGAAGTAAAAAAGTACTTGGCAAATTCATCAGTCTCATCCACTAGAGCAGTTTCTGAGCGATCTTCTCTCTGACCCAATTTTCCCCATAGAGAATTGAGAAACAGTTTAGCAATCTGTCTTTTAGTAGCGTTCACATCTATTTTATTAGCTCACAATCGAATTCCCTTTTTCTGAAGATATTACTGGTACACCACATGGGATAACCCGAAGCTTCTTGCTTGTCTCTAAGATGTAAATTGATGTAGTCGCTAAACAGATCATGAGAAACATTTTCAAAATGCCATACATCATAAATGCACTCTATCACAAAGCCTTTTTTTCAGAGTGGCATTCACTTCTACAGTGCACCAGGTGCCGGTCGGAGCTTGTTCTGCATCAGTGATCACACTGGGAAGCCTGTCTGGCCTCTGTGCAGATGTAATCACAGAGACGCCGACTGATGCGGCACGTCTCTTTCCCTCCAACACGCGAGGTACCTAGGACAGCATTTAACTTTACCTGGCCTTTTTGAATGACTCTATCAGATCAAGGCTCGCATACCGCCTACGTCGAAAGGCAACCCGAGAAGATACTTTCTCGACAGTGATGGATACAATTGGATCCCGCATACTACTATGAAATAGTGTCCTCACCACGACCGTAGTTCTGGGCCCCACACCGTCCTGAGGAAGACCCGCTTGCAGGGGAGTCTACCTGCCCTTTTGCGTATAGGGTCGAAACGTCGATGCCAACTCTCCCAACGGGCCTACACCCTACTTTCGTTCCCCCATACCTCAGTCACAGATGAAGCTACACTGTGAAAGAGAAAAAAAGATTGGCATAAATTACTGAGATTTTGTATTGCAGATAGGGGTAGGCCTTATAATTGAAGGAATATCAGCCTCATCAGGATCCTTTGCTGACTTCCTTTGTTGATAATTAATGTCCATTGCTTTGATGTACCTTTCGATGATTCTTCTCTCCACCCCTTTTCTACTCTTCACATGAGCACTTACCTTTTTTTCTTTCCCTTGATCTTAACCGTATCAGTTTTGTCATGCCGTATATTTTGCAAAAGTACATGTGTTCATTGAATGAAGTATATTAGATATGAGAAATAAATTGATGCTTGTTGGAATCAATGAATCTTAGTGGCCCACTATTTTATGACTTTGCATATTTGGTGGTTTCTCTTTCTCTGGTTGATGTGCCTTTAAATTATATATTTCCGTCTGTATAAATTAAATTTACTACAGATTTAAGTTAGACGTGGTTAGGTTTGTCTAGGACCACTGTTATCTTTACCGATCAATACCTAGGTCCTTTTGACTTTTTCTACTGGGTTGACCCCATTTATTATAATGGTCTCTGTGCAGGAGCAGCACAGGGAAAATAGAAGTTTGCCCTCGAATTGGTAACAAAGAACAGGGAATAAAAGCCCTCTAGGCAGCTGAATTCTACATATGATTAGACCGAAATACCTTTGGGGGTCCCCGAAGTCTTTATAAATGATCTTAGGATGTCCTAAAGAGTAGATCTTTATCTTATTTACAAAGGGGTTAAAGCTGGTAAAATCATAGTGAAAATTATTTTAATCAGCAGAGGCCTTTCGATAAAGAGTAACGGCTTTGGTTCGACCCCCATTGAGTGAATCACACGGTTTCAAGGCTTCGGGCAAGTTGTGATCATTGAGAAAAGTCTGCAGTTCCAGATTACATGTTAACTGTTCATGCCATTCATGTTCCCAAATACTTCTGACATTCAAGTTGCATTTTTTAATGTACAACCATTCACACAGGGTAGCAATGCTGATGTGTATGGTTTTGAAAAACAAAACCTGAACATCGCCAAGCATACTGACACCAACGTGATGTACTGAAAGGGATCAATGAAGTCAGCATAGGCATACTCATCTGCCTGTCCCGGGTTCATAAACATTTGTTTCCTAGTCACAGTGATGACAATGTCTCTAAAGCAGATACAGGCCTCTCTTAAAATGTTCACATCTTATTGCCAGTAATGAGTCAGTTCCCTTCTGGAAATAAAACACCAGATCGTTGTTAGATTCATACCAGGACATGAATTCTGTTTTGACAGAGGGTCACATATAGTTCACGCCGTAAGATTCTGCAGAGGGCGTAGCACCATGTCATTCTGATTCTGCAAATTGTTAAAGTGATGTGGGAAATATCCTTTGGACTCGAGAAAACCCATAGCCTGTGGACGTTTACTGAGTTTCATCGGCAGGAAGTTTATGGAGTCTATAAACCGGATATTGAATACTTTGGTTATGACGCACAAGAGTTTCCCATCCTGGGTGATCAGGGACATAGCAACTCCCAAGTAGGCTCATTGGTACTATGTCTGGCAAAAATATAATTTGGTTTGTGAATGATATATTTCTGACGGCATTTCATATCATAGACTATATAATCATCTGTTTTGGTTGGGGGGGGGGGGGTTTAAGTTTCCTCATAAAGCAAAGTTGTGAATCAAATTAAAACACCCTGACTTTACAGACGCCACATTCAAGGCCGCATGAGTTGCACAACTTTTTGCTGTGACAGCTCACTTTCCCTACCTTTGTTAATGCACAATGACACTCTAAACACTCTTTAACACGGCAAAACAGCCTGCACCGTGGTTACCTCTGGAGATCATTAGCAATGAGTCTGCAGTCATTTGTAATGCAGGCCTTGCAGAAGTCTGTGCATGAGTGGTTGTATGTGTGGGTATAAGCCGAACGGTAATATTCACAGTAATACCTACCACCTAGGAATTTTTTGATATCTTTCACACCATAAAAATGTTTTTCATTCAAAAGAACAAACTGAATTTTAGAATTGATTACGGTCACGCTGGTGAATTAATGCTAGCCGCCTTCATGGTATAATACTTTAATCGCCACACTGAAGTAATTTTCAAATGCCTGTATGTCTTGGAAAGTGACATCGGTATCTGGGGGGATGTTTAGGGCATCATGCATTAACTGAGCTTGCTCTGTCAATTTTACACCAGGAGTTTGACCATAATCCAATAACCCAGCCGGGCACCCTGCCAGACACAAAGTTCCAGGGGTGTTGTTTAAATTAATCAACCATCGACATTTCTTTTGAATGGTCTTACTAAATATTACAGAATTTAGCATCCATTTTGCGCCTACTTTTTTCACAGTCACAACCAGTGTTCAACTTTGTGACCCCAAAATCTCAGCATTGCTATGCATCATGTCAACAACTTTGTTTAAGAAATCGGAGGCATTTAGGTCACAATGTGGCAGGATGGTAGTGTAAAAAGAGTTAGCCAACCCACTGCTGCTCATGCAAATTTGTACATAATCGTTGGTGCTGATATCAGGGTCCATTTGCTCGAACTGTTGTTGAATAGAGTTAATAACGGCATCTAGGGCTAGTCTCAGAGAATCTATGAGGTGTAAATTGACAAACCAAAATTCTTCACAAAATTCTATAGCTCTAAATTTTTTTATAACACTTTTATCTTGGCGCTCGCTTTTGGGAACGCCGGATTCTTGTCTCTAACCAATTACTTGCAAGAACCCACTCTGGTCGCCAGGATCTTTTTATTTGCCAAATAGCGTAGAGGGAAGAAACACAATTATCAGATCGTATTTACCGCAATTTGACATTTCATAAAGGATGACTCAAAGTCTGGGAAGTTGACCTTTTATTATCAGCAAAAACATCTGAATATAAAGGCACCTCAAAACAAGGCACAAAAGATAAATGGGAACTAACACAAAAGCTACTCTACGAAGTATTCGCATTCGACTAAATATAAACAGAACTACAGCTTCTAGAAGCATCAGGTACAATATGGCTATTGTGATGTCAAATTTGAAAGTCATGAATCAAACATTTCTGTCCCTACTCTATTCTAAAGTGACATCCCTACATAACATTCCCTTTCAGGTAAGCTAAGCGCAAAAAGGTGTCAGCAGTGAAACTTCCTAAGAAGTCTTCACTAAATGAGAGCTCGATCTATAGTGCTCCTCTCGGTCTCTCTCCTAAGTCTCATCTGCTCCTCCCTCGGGGCGCTCTCCCTAATACAAAACCCCAAAATCTTGTTCACGCCTTCCAGCACACCCCTCCAGGCAGATCTTCTTCCAGTAGATTTCCATTCGAACCCTTTCATCTTCCTTTTCATTAATTCGACCTTGGGTCCCAGACTCCTTCTGTACCAGGAGTTGCAATTTCACATTCCAGTTCACTCCCTTTCTGTCTACTCCTTCTATCATGATTTCTTTACACAAAGACATATTCTAACTAGCAAGCTGCATGGCCTTGCACCTGTAACAAAAAATAATGAACGGAAAAACCCTTGCATCATGAAGTTTCACAATTCACTGTAATTGTAAGCTTTACTATAAATCCTGTCGGCCTAATAAAACATGGCTAATATAGGGAACTAGAGGCCTTCACTTCTACATACATGATTAGGCCTTACATCTAAACACATTACAATTTCCAATTCAACTTTTTCGTCTCATACTTATACATGAGCAACCTACATTCTATTCTTCTAACGTAACCTAATATCACTTAATACATGACATCGTTGCAAAACTAAACGTTACACATATACAAATGCATTTCGTAATAACTGATGGCCTTTTCTCTTTTCTCGAGGCCTGTTTACATTTCTTCTTTTCTATATCAACGAATATATTTCTATGATAAGTCTAAACACTCTCATTATATATGGATGCTGACTAACAGTGAATATGGTGCACCCCTACAAATTTCGCATCAGCAACGCTCTCTCAGTTCCCCCCTTTGATGACAACTTGTCATCACATAAATTCATCTACACAGAAGTGGTAGCCATCCTGCTCTGTCAGAAGCCCTCCATTATTTTCAGGCCCTGATATTGACTATCTTGCATATGCGCTATTCGCCTTTCATGCGCTCTGAGAGTCCTCTCAGCCCTATTTCCTCTGTACCACTTGAACTCTCTCACAAGCACCCACAAACAGATCACACAAACCACCACAATTATTATTGGTTTCAGCATGTATCCGAAAACTCCTTTCCCTAAGTCTGCAAACCAATTTCCCACATGTCCAAATCCTTTGCCAATCTTTTCCCATACATTCTCTTCTGCCAAACTTGCAATCTCTTGGTGAAGCATAGTAATGTTGACTATATATTTCCTCAGCTCTTTGCTATTGTCTGGAATATACGTGCAACATTCTTGAACCTTCAACAATTTACAGACTCCGCCCTCTTTTGCCAATAATACGTCTAATGCGAGACGATTTTGTAAAACCATCGTTCTTATCGATAACATCTCTCCATCCACCAACAGCAATGACTTCGCCGTGTTCATCGACAACTCATCAACCACAGTTGCTAGCTTTCGTATTTTCACATCATTCAAAACCACCTCCAAGCTGGGTATCATTGCTCCAAAAATATCACCAATCACAACTCCTGCACTTGCAGTTCTCCGTACTCTAGAATGACGTCCAGTCTCCAGCAGATTCAAATCCTCTGCATGATATATCTTTGGGAAAATAACAGCCAAATAACAAGTCCCGTACCATTGTGCGGGCAATCTCACATATGCATTTCTTCCACACACATAATACACTGTCGGGATAACTTGCACTTGACCTTGCAGGAAATTCCTAGCTGAATCTTCCACAGTAAAAGTATGATCACATATGCTATGTCCAACCCAGATATTGTCCTTGGCAGACTGCGGACGAGCAACACACAAATTTCCCTTCTGTACATGATCTAAAGCTAGGGGTCCATAACTTCCCCTTGACTTATGTAGTTTTTCCTCGTCAGTCCAATCTACAGACTTCTTTCCCTCATCCTTTTTCTCGGTTAATTTTCTATACCTATCTTCAACTTGACCAATAAATTTCTTTTCAGTGTCTGATAACAAACACGTCAGATTATGTCTATGTGCATAAGCAGTATCTAAACTTTTGGTCGGTATGAAATAAGTCCGAAGTCTTTCTTCTAACTTATAATAGTCATACTTATTCAAATGCTTAAACGCCGGTACGTCAGGAAGCACTGTATCATAATTAGAGAAATAATACTCTAACTGTTTCCTTTCGTAAAACAGGCTAAACAGTAAGCTGCATGAAATCCCATATGTCAACGGAAGGTGGTGGTATCTAATACCCTCCTCTACAGAAGCAGGCAACTGCATGCACACATAACAATCCTTCGCATCCATCGCATCAACATACTCATACAACAATTTTGTATACGCATTAAGTTTGAAATCCCCTCTAGACAAATCTACGTGAAACATACGACTTTCCTCTAACATCATAGCCCTTTGATCTCCTGAAATATCCCTCTTTATACTGGGAGTGACAGGTATAGGTGTCCCCTGAACTTCCCCCTCCTGTCTGTGGGCCACTGCATAAGACGTTATGACTACTGCAAAAATAACTGCTATCACTACTCCTAAAAGTGTACCTATCACTAGTTTGGCTCTACGACGAGTACCTCCAGTTTCAGCCATCTTCCCACTGTGCTCAAAGTCCAGTTCAATGACAATGGGCAAAAGTCTTTTTCTCATTCAGGCTTGCGTCTCAGCACAGGGCAATCGTTCCCTGTAGCTAATGTTCCTTCAAAGAATTTTCAATTCTTATTTTACTCTGGTCAGAAAAAGGCTTCCTTACTCTTTTCAATGTCTACAATGGAAAAGTCCCTAATTTTATTCTTCTTTCACTCGGGCCTAGGTTATCTTCTTTTCGCTCTTATGCTCAACAAAGTTCCTTAGTCCAGAATAACTGCTGGTCCCAACAACTCTAGGACCCCCTGTAAGATTTCAAGTTTGAGATTTTTCAGTTCTTGGGGAGAGGGTATGACAGCAAAGGTCGGAAAAGCCAATGTATCCAAGATCAGACCACGAACGTTACTCAGAAGCGGTGGGTCTGGAATATTGAGGGTCAGTATTCCTTCGATCTCCAATCCTGGAATTCTCAGTGTGAGAAAGTGCCCTCTTTCTTGCATGGTATGCCCCCACTTTTTGCTAAATTGCTGAATGTACTTTGACTGAGTGTACCCTGGACTCCTGCCAATCAGGTGCCCAGGGCCTATGTTCCTTCCTTAAAACACACAAACTCCAAATTGGCAAACCCTGGCCACATGTCAGCCCCTAGTAAATGGTACCCTAGGTACCCAGGGCCTTGTGACCAGGGAAGGGCTGCAGCACTCATTGTGCCACCCTTAGAGGCCCTGTACCCTTACACACACACACTGCCTTTGCAGGCTGAGTGTCTGGGTGCAGGACAAAATGAAGAGTCGACATGGCACACATCTCTGTGTGCCATGCCCAACACCCACACTGCCAAGGCATATGTCAGTCACCCCTCTGGCTGGGTGCCTCATGCCCATGGTGTGGGCACAGGAGCAGGAGCCCTGTGCCCCTACAGTACCCAGGTCCATTCCCGGGCACTGTAAGTGCAGTGCTGCCATTTAAGAGTACATGGTGCTGAGAGCTCGTCAAACACGAGCTCCGCAGCACCATAATGGCAACACTAAAGACTGGGAAGTTTGGTATCAAACTTCTCAGCACATTAAACCCACACTGATGCCAGTGTGGGATTTAATGTACCAAGCACCCCAGAGGGCATCTTAGAGATGCCCCCTTACAACTAACCTACAATCCACGTCTGCTCTGAGGCTGCCCAGGCTGCCACACAGCAGACACGTTGCTGGACCCCTGGGTGGGAGAGCCCCTGCTCTCCCGGGCCTGCAACAATGCACATCCTGGGTGAGGTGATAGATCTCCTCCCCCAGGATGAGCAAAGGGAAGCTTCAAAGGCCTGCCGCCTCTAGGAGTTTCCCCAGGCCACTGCAACCCCCCACTCTGGCGGGAAGCTTGGCCGGAAACCCCATACAAGGACGGGGGATGTGCCAGCCTGCCCACCCCACCCCTCAGGTGGGGGAGGCGAGGTGAAGCACATCTCCGGGCTCTCGCCATCTTGTAGATGGGAGACCCTACCCTATCAGGATTAGGCTACTGCCCCCCTCCCACAGGAGAGGGGCAGGATAGGGGGTGTACCCACCCCAGGACAAGGACCCATTAGTCCCTGGCCTTCACCTACCTGTAACGCCCCTAAATCTAGTATTTAGGGGCACCCTGAACCTTCCTTCCCCAGATTTCAGATTCCGAAACTACAAGAAGAGCGAGAAGAAAAGAAGACCTGCCCTGCAGCTGCAAAGGAGAGGGAGACACCAACTGCTTTGGCCCCAGCCCTACCGGCCTGTCGACCTCAGACTTGCTCCTGCTCCAAACCCGGCATCTCTTGTGGCCAGCAACCTCAGAAACCCCGGAGGACCTGGCTACCTTTGAACTCTGATCCCCTGGGACTCCCATGAGTAGAGGCTCTACTCAGAACCTACCTTTCACCCCTGGCAGCAGCCCGGAACCGCGATCCCAGCCCACTCTGCACCCGCCAAGCCTGGCCGGTGCCGGAGTGAACTAAACCCACGAGGGCGACCCCACGGCGACTGTGACCCCGAGTCCGGCACCCAAGGACCCCCCTCGACTATCCTGAAGAAGCTTGCAGCCTCGGAACAGAGTGCCACCCCAACCGCGATCAACAAGAGGGTAAGATTTCCGACATCAAAAGGCACCCCTGCACCCGGCGCCCCACGGCCCTCTGTGCCCAATCCCGGGGTACCTACCTATCCTCCAACTACCCAACTTACCCCTCGAAGTGGTGGTGGCACCTGAAGAGTCCTCGTCCCCGAGCCTGCAGTCTTTTTCCAAACCGGAGATTTCCCATAGAAACCAATTGAGCGCCCCACGGCTCAAAAGCACCCTGCACCCAGCCGCCCGAGTGGCCCTGGCAGTGAAAACTCTACTCTAACCTACTTCCCCACTTGCCCTGAGTAAGTGACCAGGAGCCCAGCTCCCACAGCCGCGTGGCTTGCCCGACAGCAGCCACCAACCCAGGCCCCCCTATCCCTCATAGGATAACATTGGGCCTAACTCTCTCTGCACCCGGCTGTCCTGAAACCGCTGAGGGTGAACTGACTGTACCTACCTGACACTGGGGGACCCCTGAGTCTATGCCCAGAACTTCAACTCAGCCAGTCGAGTACTTACCCTTAAACCGCTAACTTCATTTTCCTCATAGGGTAACATTGACTGGCTTTTTCTTGGAAATTCTTCTAAGTGTGGACTTTTCAAAACTCAAAATATTCACCAAAAATCAGCCGAGTACCAAAAACGAAATTACTCACCTGCTCTTAGGTGAGCTCCCAGTGCTGGATCTTGGTGTCCAGCACTGACTCTGAAAAGTACCCACAACTATACTTACCTTTAACTCATTTTTCTTCCATAGGAAACCATTGACTGTTTTTCTGTGAAATTTCTTCTAAGTGTTGATTTCTGCAATTTCTAAATATTCATCAAAAATCGTATAACATCTGAAAACGTAATTACTTACATGTTTTGGATAAATGTCCCAGTACTGAGTCTAGACACCCAGTACTGGATTACAAAAGTAACGATAACCTACTTTACCTGTAACCTACATTTCCTTCTATAGGGAATCATTGATTGTTTGCTCTGAAATATTTTCTAAGTGCTAACTTTTGAAATAGCTAAATATTAGTTAAAAATCATTACAGTACCAAAGTCGACTTTCAACAGCTGATTCTGAGAACTGACCCAGGACTGGATCTAGGATCCAAGCCTGGAATTACAAAAGTAATCTAAAAAGTAATCTGTTGCATATAATTTGAATTTATCATTAAGCTCAATGTATTGTGTTTAGAAATAGAGTTGCCTACTGCAACTACTTGTAACTGTTTACTAAGAAGTCTATTACATATACAAAAGTATTTTTATGAAACCTCTCCTGTCGAGAAAGTATATTTTAATTCCAAGTGTTGGTTCTAAAATAAAACAAGCATATATTTTTTATATACAAACCATTGGCCTAGAGGTCAGTTATTGAGTACAACAAATGCTTTACACTGTCCTCTGATACTGCCTTACTGCTCGACCAGGCTACCACTTTGGAGAGTAAGGTTATATCTAACTTTAACCTCTGTTAAACCCTTGGGGTCTGTGGACTCTGTACACCCTGTACCGATTAAGGAACAGTATATACAGAGCCACTTTCTCACATTGGTGGATCAGCGGTGGGATACAAACTTGCATTTGTTGGACTACTTGGTTACCATCTGACCACACGACAGAACTCTTAAAAATTGCCTTTAGAATTCTGATTGGTCTTTCCAAAATTACTAAAAGTCTTGCTAGGGCCTTGCTTAAGTCCAATTAGAATTTTAGAAAAATAAAAAAAATCACTATAGTCAGGGTAGAGGGTTAGAACTGTCAGGTTAGAATGTCTCAAACAAACCCAGCTATTAGTGATAATAATAACATGGACCTGGTGGAGGAGCTCGACCTCATACCTTACTTACACTTGTCTTTCAAGGAATTGAGGTCCTTATGCAAACTTAAAAATGTACAAATGGGCCTGCATCCAACCAAACTAGGGCTCCAGGAGCTCTTGGCTGAGTATGCTAAGGACCACCCATCTGAACATGGTGATGGCCAGTTAGATGAGGAAAGGGAAGCAGAGGAGGTTGACAACAACCCCCCCATGCTATTCCCTAGGGAGGAGAGGGAAACCATACCCTCCAATCCAAGGATTAGCACCTGGGCACCTAGAGACTACACAGGTGGCTCTGGTCCCAGAGAGAACACTGGGGGACCCCCCAGTGAAGAGGACAGCCTTGTGAGGCTGGCCAAAAGATTAGAGCTAGAGTCCAGGCTCCTGGCTCTAGAAAAAGAAAGGAGAGAGATGGGTTTAGCACCCATCAATGGTGGCAGCAATAATAAAAATAAGGATAGGGAGGAAACTTCTGACCTTAAAATCCCCAAAGGGATTGTCCCTAAATTTGAGGAAGGTGATGATATCACCAAATGGTTCACAGCCTTTGAGAGGGCTTGTGATATCAGAAAAGTGAAGAAACCTCTCTGGGGGGCACTCCTGTGGGAACTGTTCTCTGGTAACTGCAGAGACAGGCTCCTGACCCTTTCTGGGCCAGAGGCAGGATCCTATGACCTCATGAAGAAAGCTCTGATTGAGGGATTTGGATTCACCACTGAGGAGTATAGAATTAGAATTAGGGGGGCTCACAAAACCCAGACCCAGTCCTGGATTGATTTTGTAGATTTCTCAGTGAAGACACTGGGTGGTTGGTTAGCTGGACATGGTGTGCAGGATTTTAATGGATTGTACAATTTATTCATGAAGGAACATATTTTGAGTAACTGCACAGATGAAAAGTTGCATCAGCATTTGGTAGACCTAGGTCTAATTTCTCCACAAGAATTGGGAAAGAAGGCAGACCACTGGGTCAAGACTAGGGTGACTAAGACAACCACTGGGGGTGACCAAAAGAAAGTGGTCCCAAAACCTCCCCAGGGGAAAGGTGGTGAGAATCCCCAAGATAAAAAGTTTGAGTCTTCCAAAGGGCCCCAAAAACCTGTTCAGGTGGATGGGACCCAAAGTACTCCCTATGTGCCCCAACCATATAGGGGGAAGAACTTTGATCCCTTAAAGGCCTGGTGTAATACCTGCAAGAAGCAAGGACACTTAACTGTAGCTTGCCCCCAAAACAAAGCCCCTAAGGCACCCAGTACAGCTACTCCTGGGGCAGCAAGCATACAAATGGGATCAGAGGTGTACCCTGAGCAAATCTGGGAACACACTGAAGCAAGTCTAGTCTCCTTGGGAGAAGTGGAGTTTGCCACTGTAGCTGTGTGGCCACCCAACTTAAAGAAATACTTGCAGTACCCCTGGGTGAATGGAACTAGGGTAGAAGCTCTGAGGGATACAGGTGCCAGTGTCACTATGGTGAAAGACACACTGGTTTCCCCTGAGCAATACTTGATTGGGAAGTCTTACCCAGTCACCAACGCTGACAGTGTCACCACTAGTCATCCCATGGCCATGGTAACATTAGGCTGGGGGGGGGGGGGGGGTTACTGGCCTGAACAGGTAGTGGTCTCTCCAAAGTTGCCAGCTGCCTGTCTGCTTGGAAATTATCTGGAAACCTCAGGGCTGAGGTTGAACTAAAGGCCCATGCAGCCATGCTGGGCATCCCTGAATTGGTGTGTGTGCAAACCAGAGCACAGAGCAAGAGGAAGGGTGAAAAAGTAGGTCTGGAGCCTGGAATAATGGCCCAGCCAACCAAGAGAAAAGGAAAGAAGACTGGGGAACCAGCTTCTACACAGCAAACCATTCAGGACCCCTCTCCCCAGGGAGAGGATTTAGATACCCCTGAGGGAACTGAGTCCATGGAGCTTGACCCTTACCAGGTTGAACTCTTGGGCCCAGGGGGGACCCTCTAGGGAAGAGCTGTGCCAGGGTCAGCGAGACTGTCCCACTCTTGAAAGCCTGAGGCAGCAAGCTGTTCCAGAAGCCAGGGGAGATGTCAGTGGTACCCACAGAGCTTATTGGGAAGAGGGATTACTGTATGCTGAGGCAAGAAACCCCACTCCTGGAGCCACCAGGAGGGTGGTAGTGCCACAGAAGTACAGGGAGTTCCTCCTAACTTTGGCTCTTGACATCCCCCTAGCTGGACATCTGGGGCAATCCAAACTTGGGAAAGGCTAGTGAGTCACTTCTACTGGCCCCAGATGCACCAAAAGGTGAAGGAGTTTGTCAGCTCCTGTGTCACCTGTCAGGCCAGTGGCAAGACAGGCGGCCACCCAAAGGCCCCCCCTCATTCCACTACCAGTGGTGTGGGTCCCCTTTGAAAGGGTAGGAGTGGACATCGTGGGTCCACTTGAGCCACCCACAGCCTCAGGGAACAAATGTATTCTAGTGGTAGTGGATCATGCCACTAGGTACCCTGAAGCAATTCCCCTTAGGACTACTACAGCTCCTGCAGTAGCCAAGGCCCTCCTGGGTGTCTTCACCAGGGTGGGTTTTCCTAAGGAGGTGGCTTCAGACAGAGGTTCCAACTTCATGTCTGCTTACCTAACACACATGTGGAAGGAGTGTGGGATGCAGTATAAGTTTACTACCCCCTACCACCCACCACCCAGTGTCCTTGTCGAGAGATTCAACAAGACATTGAAAGGTATGATCATGGGGCTTCCTGAAAAACTCAAAAGGAGATGGGATGTCCTGTTACCATGCCTGCTTTTCACGTACAGAGAAGTGCCACAGAAGGGAGTAGGTTTCTCACCCTTTGAACTTCTGTTTGGTCATCCTGTAAAGGGACCACTTTGTCTTGTAAAAGAGGGCTGGGAGAGGCCTCTTCAAGAACCCAAACAAGACATAGTGGACTATGTGCTTGGCCTAAGGTCCAGAATGGCTGAGTACATGGAAAAAGCATCCAAGAACCTTGAGGCCAGCCAGGAGCTCCAGAAGCACTGGTATGACCAAAAAGCTGCACTGGTTGAATTTCAACCTGGGCAACAGGTGTGGGTTTTGGAGCCAGTGGCACCAAGGGCTCTCCAAGATAAATGGAGTGGCCCTTACCCTATCCTAGAAAGAAAGAGTGAGGTCACCTATCTAGTTGACCTGGGCACTAGCAGGACACCCAAGAGGGTCATCCATGTGAACCGCCTCAAGCTCTACAATGACAGGGCTGACATCACCATGCTGATGGTGACTGATGAGGAGCAGGAAGCAGAGAGTGAACCTCTCCCTGACCTCCTCTCTTACAGCCCAAAGGATGGGTCAGTGGATGGTGTGATCTTATCAGACACCCTCTCTGCCCAACAGCAAACTGACTGCAAGCAAGTCTTGCAGCAGTATGCTAGCCTCTTCTCCCTGACCCCTGGTCTGACAAACTGGTATACCCATGATGTGGACACTGGTGACAATGCACCTGTCAAAAACAAAATCTATCGACAGTCAGACCAAGTCAAGGAGAGCATCAAAGCTGAGGTCAGCAAGATGCTGGAGTTAGGGGTCATTGAACCCTCTGAGAGCCCCTGGGCCAGCCCAGTGGTTCTAGTCCCCAAACCTCATCAACAGGGTGAAAAGAGAGAGATGAGGTTCTGTGTGGACTATAGAGGGCTCAACTCTGTCACCAAGACAGATGCTCACCCTATCCCAAGAGCAGATGAACTGATAGATAAATTAGGGGCTGCCCAATTCCTCAGTACCTTTGACTTAACTGCAGGGTACTGGCAGATTGGCATGGCCCCAGGAGCAAAAGAGAAAACAGCATTCTCCACCCCTGATGGACATTATCAGTTTACTGTGATGCCCTTTGGGTTAAAGAATGCCCCTGCCACTTTCCAGAGGCTGGTAAACCATGTTCTGGCTGGGCTGGAGTCCTTTAGTGCAGCTTATCTTGATGATATTGCTGTCTTTAGCTCCACCTGGCAGGATCACCTGATCCACCTTGGAAAAGTTTTAGAGGCCCTGCACAATGCAGGCCTCACTATCAAGGCATCCAAATGCCAGATAGAGCAGGGCACTGTGGTGTACTTGGGCCACCTTGTAGGTGGAGGCCAGGTACAGCCCTTACAACCTAAGATCCAGGCCATCATGGACTGGATAGCTCCAACAACCCAGACCCAGGTCAGGGCATTCCTTGGCTTGTCTGGATACTACAGGAGGTTTGTGAAGGGGTATGGGTCCATTGTGACCCCCCCCTCACAGAACTCACCCCCAAGAAAATGCCCAAGAAAGTGAACTGAACAGTTAGTTGCCAAAAGGCTTTTGACACCCTGAAAGAAGCAATGTGCTCAGCACCAATTCTAAAAGCTCCAGATTATGCCAAGCAGTTCATAGTGCAGACTGATGCCTCTGAGCTAGGGATAGGAGCGGTCCTATCCCAGACCAATGATGAAGGCCAAGACCAACCTGTTGCTTTTATAAGCAGGAGGCTACTCCCCAGAGAGCAGCGTTGAAGTGCCATTGAGAGTGAGGCCTTTGCTGTGGTTTCTGTCCCTGAAGAAGTTGAGGCTATACCTGTTTGGTACTCACTTCCTGGTTCAAACTGACCACAGACCTCTCAGATGGCTAATGCAGATGAAAGGGGAAAATCCAAAGCTATTAAGGTGGTCCATCTCCCTACAGGGAATGGACTTTGAAGTGGAACATAGACCAGGGACTGCCCATGCCAATGCAGATGGACTTTCCAGGTTCTTCCACTTAGACAATGAAGACTCCATAGGACAAGGTTAGTCTCATCACCTTTCGTTTGGGGGGGGGGGGGTGGTTTGTGTGAGAAAGTGCCCTCTTTCTTGCATGGTATGCCCCCACTTTTTGCTAAATTGCTGAATGTACTTTGACTGAGTGTACCCTGGACTCCTGCCAATCAGGTGCCCAGGGCCTATGTTCCTTCCTTAAAACACACAAACTCCAAATTGGCAAACCCTGGCCACATGTCAGCCCCTAGTAAATGGTACCCTAGGTACCCAGGGCCTTGTGACCAGGGAAAACCCCTAAGGGCTGCAGCACTCATTGTGCCACCCTTAGGGGCCCTGTACCCTTACACACACACACTGCCTTTGCAGGCTGAGTGTCTGGGTGCAGGACAAAATGAAGAGTCGACATGGGACACATCTCTGTGTGCCATGCCCAACACCCACACTGCCAAGGCATATGTCAGTCACCCCTCTGGCTGGGTGCCTTATGCCCATGGTGTGGGCACAGGAGCAGGAGCCCTGTGCCCCTACAGTACCCAGGTCCATTCCCGGGCACTGTAAGTGCAGTGCTGCCATTTAAGAGTACATGGTGCTGAGAGCTCGTCAAACACGAGCTCCGCAGCACCATAATGGCAACACTAAAGACTGGGAAGTTTGGTATCAAACTTCTCAGCACATTAAACCCACACTGATGCCAGTGTGGGATTTAATGTACCAAGCACCCCAGAGGGCATCTTAGAGATGCCCCCTTACAACTAACCTACAATCCACGTCTGCTCTGAGGCTGCCCAGGCTGCCACACAGCAGACACGTTGCTGGACCCCTGGGTGGGAGAGCCCCTGCTCTCCCGGGCCTGCAACAATGCACATCCTGGGTGAGGTGATAGATCTCCTCCCCCAGGATGAGCAAAGGGAAGCTTCAAAGGCCTGCCGCCTCTAGGAGTTTCCCCAGGCCACTGCAACCCCCCACTCTGGCGGGAAGCTTGGCCGGAAACCCCATACAAGGACAGGGGATGTGCCAGCCTGCCCACCCCACCCCTCAGGTGGGGGAGGCGAGGTGAAGCACATCTCCGGGCTCTCGCCATCTTGAAGATGGGAGGCCCTACCCTATCAGGATTAGGCTACTGCCCCCCTCCCACAGGAGAGGGGCAGGATAGGGGGTGTACCCACCCCAGGACAAGGACCCATTGGTCCCTGGCCTTCACCTACCTGTAACGCCCCTAAATCTAGTATTTAGGGGCACCCTGAACCTTCCTTCCCCAGATTCCGAAACTACAAGAAGAGCGAGAAGAAAAGAAGACCTGCCCTGCAGCTGCAAAGGAGAGGGAGACACCAACTGCTTTGGCCCCAGCCCTACCGGCCTGTCGACCTCGGACTTGCTCCTGCTCCAAACCCAGCATCTCTTGTGGCCAGCAACCTCAGAAACCCCGGAGGACCTGGCTACCTTTGAACTCTGATCCCCTGGGACTCCCATGAGTAGAGGCTCTACTCAGAACCTACCTTTCACCCATGGCAGCAGCCCGGAACTGCGATCCCAGCCCACTCTGCACCCGCCAAGCCTGGCCGGTGCCGGAGTGAACTAAACCCACGAGGGCGACCCCACGGCGACTGTGACCCCGAGTCCGGCACCCAAGGACCCCTCTCGACTATCCTGAAGAAGCTTGCAGCCTCGGAGTTCCGACATCAAAAGGCACCCCTGCACCCGGCGCCCCACGGCCCTCTGTGCCCAATCCCGGGGTACCTACCTATCCTCCAACTACCCAACTTACCCCTCGAAGTGGTGGTGGCACCTGAAGAGTCCTCGTCCCCGAGCCTGCAGTCTTTTTCCAAACCGGAGATTTCCCATAGAAACCAATTGAGCGCCCGACGGCTCAAGAGCACCCTGCACCCAGCCGCCCGAGTGGCCCTAGCAGTGAAAACTCTACTCTAACCTACTTCCCCCACTTGCCCTGAGTAAGTGACCAGGAGCCCAGCTCCCACAGCCGCGTGGCTTGCCCGACAGCAGCCACCAACCCAGGCCCCCCTATCCCTCATAGGATAACATTGGGCCTAACTCTCTCTGCACCCGGCTGTCCTGAAACCGCTGAGGGTGAACTGACTGTACCTACCTGACACTGGGGGACCTCTGAGTCTATGCCCAGAACTTCAACTCAGCCAGTCGAGTACTTACCCTTAAACCGCTAACTTCATTTTCCTCATAGGGTAACATTGACTGGCTTTTTCTTGGAAATTCTTCTAAGTGTGGACTTTTCAAAACTCAAAATATTCACCAAAAATCAGCCGAGTACCAAAAACGAATTTACTCACCTGCTCTTAGGTGAGCTCCCAGTGCTGGATCTTGGTGTCCAGCACTGACTCTGAAAAGTACCCACAACTATACTTACCTTTAACTCATTTTTCTTCCATAGGAAACCATTGACTGTTTTTCTGTGAAATTTCTTCTAAGTGTTGATTTCTGCAATTTCTAAATATTCATCAAAAATCGTATAACATCTGAAAACGTAATTACTTACATGTTTTGGATAAATGTCCCAGTACTGAGTCTAGACACCCAGTACTGGATTACAAAAGTAACGATAACCTACTGTACCTGTAACCTACATTTCCTTCCATAGGGAATCATTGATTGTTTGCTCTGAAATATTTTCTAAGTGCTAACTTTTGAAATAGCTAAATATTAGTTAAAAATCATTACAGTACCAAAGTCGACTTTCAACAGCTGATTCTGAGAACTGACCCAGGACTGGATCTAGGATCCAAGCCTGGAATTACAAAAGTAATCTAAAACGTAATCTGTTGCATATAATTTGAATTTATCATTGAGCTCAATGTATTGTGTTTAGAAATAGAGTTGCCTACTGCAACTACTTGTAACTGTTTACTAAAAAGTCTATTACATATACAAAAGTATTTTTATGAAACATCTCCTGTCGAGAAAGTATATTTTAATTCCAAGTGTTGGTTCTAAAATAAAACAAGCATATATTCTTTATATACAAACCATTGGCCTAAAGTTCAGTTATTGAGTGTGTGGAACTATTTGCTGACTGAGTGTGTACAACAAATGCTTTACACTGTCCTCTGATACTGCCTTACTGCTCGACCAGGCTACCACTTTGGAGAGTAAGGTTATATCTAACTTTAACCTCTGTTAAACCCTTGGGGTCTGTGGACTCTGTACACCCTGTACCTATTAAGGAACAGTATATACAGAGCCACTTTCTCACACTCAGCAACACTTCCACCATCGGAGTCGGGTGACTGCTGACAAGAGTGATCGATCTCAGCCTCCCCGTACTCATCAGTCCTGGCATTCGTCACTACGTACGTCCACTCAGGTGAGGCGTACCTGTGAAACGGCACGTTGGCTCTCCTCTACCTTCTCGGAGCTTCTGGGTCTTGATCTTCGTCACTCTGCTCTGTTTCTGTCACCTCGGATACTGGGGCAAGATCTCTTCCAGATGTCAATCTCAAGTTTACCCGTTTCTGACTCGCGGGCCAAACTCTTTCCGCTTCTGAGACACCCCTGCTCTCCCTTCTGGTACCCCGTGCACTGTTCTCTTCTTCGGCAGAATTTGGCTCAATCCTGCCTACTGCACCTTCTTCTGCTTCCGTTTCCGATTCAGAGTTTCTTTCACTTCCCCCTTCGGCTTGCTCAAGTGCACAACCAGCTGCGTCAGTCACTCTCACAGCTTGACTTGCCCTCCCAGATGGCCCTGCCACCTCAGCTGGGTTTTCGTTCTCGAGAGGGCTGTATCTTCCAAGGGTGCTGGGACTCTGCGGGTATGGGAGGCATGCACCCAATTCGGTAATCCCCCACACTTCTCTGCCGTGTTCGTGACGAGGATGATCTGGTACGGCCCACGCCACCGAACATCCAAGCCACTCTTCCTCACGTGTGTACGCACCAGTACCCAGTCCCCTGGGCACAGATCGTGGCACAGGTCACTGGCGGCTGGAACAGCTACTGCCTGCACCTGCTGGGACACAGAACGGACCACGTCAGCCAGGCCTTTACAGTAGTTGAGAATTACATCATCAGTGATATTAATCAAAGCAGAAGCGAGTATTGCTGGCACACGCATCGCTCTCCCCATTAGAATTTCATGGGGTGACAATCCAGTTCTCCTATCAGGCACACTTCGGAGACTCATGAGGACTAAAGGTAATGCATCTGGCCACTTCAGAGGAGTTGAAGAGCACACCTTTGCCATCCGGGCCTTCAATGTCCCATTAACTTGCTCCACTATCCCAGAAGCCTCTGGTCGGTAACTGCAGTGCAACCTTTGGTCTATGTTTAAGGCAGCACAGAGCAATTTCATGATTTCACTGTGAAAATGCGTACCTCTGTCCAATTCAAGAGAGGTCGGGAACCCGAACCTCGGAATGAGCTCCCTCAACAGTAACTTGGCTACAGTTAGTGTGTCACACCTACGTGTTGGGTAAGCTTCCACCCACCTAGAGAAGACGCATACTACGACTAATATGTATCTCAACCCATTACACTTTGGCATCTCAATGAAATCTAACTGCATCCTGTTGAAAGGGCCACCTGACCTCCCTATGTGACTCATTGTCACAGCTGTCCTCTTTCCCACATTCATTTGTTGACAAGTGACACATCTTTGACACACAGCTTCGGCTGCTGGCCGAAACTTCGTATTGTACCACGTTTGACGTAACACTCGTACCATCGCATCTCTGTCGAGATGTACAGCACCATGTATCAATCTTGCCATGGGGTTCAACAGACATTCCGGTAACACCGCTCTTCCACCACTCGAAACCCAAACATCCACATCTCCTTTCTCACATCCAGCTCGCACCCAACTATCCTGCTCCTGGTCAGACACCTCATCCTGCAACTGTTTTAACTCTTCCCATGTATCAGCCATGGCTAGCATCACACTGAAGTCGGTTGTCTCTTGGCTTCCCTCAATATGTCGTTCCGTGAAATTACATCCCTGTTCTGCACAAAATCGAGCAACCTCATCTGCATAATTATTTCCAAGCGATACAAAATCATTTCCTTTCGTATGGGCAGAACACGTTACAACTGCAATTTCCTCTGGACCTTGCAACGCTTCCAACAATTGCCTCACATAATCCCCATTTCTGATGGGTGACCCAGATGATGTCATGAACCCCCTCTGGGACCATAGCTGTCCGAAGTCATGAACGACACCAAACCCGTACTGGCTGTCCATATAAATCGTTATACGAATCTGGTTAGCGGCCAAACAGGCACGGGTCAAAGCAATAAGCTCAGCCACCTGTGCGGAGTATACTCCTTCTAGACAAGCGGCTTCAACCACTCCAGTGATGGCACAGACAGCAAACGCTGCTCTCAACTGACCGGTATTGTCTCTTAAACATGAACCGTCCACAAAGAATATTTCGTCCGATTCTGGAAGTGGTTCATCAACAATATCAGGTCTGGGTTTGGTGCACAATTCAGTCACATCGAGACAATCATGATCCTCACAATCTTCATCATCTACATTTGGGATCGGTAACAATGTGGCAGGATTCAAAACAGAACACCTCTTCAAAGTCACATTCTCTGCCGCAAGGATGACTTGTTCAAAACGCGTCAACCTATTGTTCGTGAGGTGCTGTGTTTTAGTCCTGGTCATCAACAGTTCAACAGAATGTGGCACATGCACATTAAGCGGGTGTCCCATTACAATGCTCTCACATCTTTCGATACTGACACCTGTTGCAGCAACGGATCTGAGACATCCGGGCAACGCAGAGGCTACTGGATCTAAAGTAGCCGAAAAGTAGACAACTAGTCTACGGACATTCCCATGAACTTGAGTTAACACTGCCAATGCGCAACCTTCCTTTTCACAACAGAATAATGCGAATGCCTTAGCATAGTCAGGCATCCCCAGAGCTGGAGCGCAACACAAGGCTTCAAGAATGCCCTTAAACAATCTTCATCCCATGGTACCGGATCACTCACATCTTTGCGCGTCAGCCGCTGTAAGGGCTTCGCTTCGAAGGAGAAGTTTGGGATCCATTGGCGACAATAGCCAACCATTCGCAAAAACATTCGAACTGCCCTCTGGGTAGTCGGAACAGGCATTTTCAAAATCGCATCTATGCGATCTGGTGACACTTTCCTTTTACCTTTCTCAATCCGATGACCCAAATACTGTACTTCACTCAGACAGTACTGTAATTTATTCGGAGACACCTTATGCCCATTCTCTCCTAGGTAGTTCAGTAATGCTACCGTATCAATCCTGCAGGCGTCCTCAGTCTTTGATGCCACGAGCAGATCATCAATGTACTGGACGAGGACAGACTCCTGTGGAAGCACCAAACCTTCAAGGTTCTTTTTCAAAATCTGATTGAAAATAGACGGGCTCTCAGTATATCCCTGTGGGATACGACACCATGTTAACACAAGATTTTCCAGCCGAAACGCAAAAAGAAATTGGCTCTCCTCATGCAGAGGGATTGAGAAAAAGGCTTGACACAAGTCAATCACTGTACCATTCTGCATCACATGGGATTTGAAACAGGATCACAGATGGATTCGGTACCACAGGACAACATGGGACTACTATCTCATTAATTTTTCGCAAATCTTGCACAATCCTAAATTTCCCACTCTGTTTCTGTAATCCCATTATGGGCGAATTACATGGGCTACCCCTAATCTCTCTCAAAATTCCCTGTTTAAGCATACTCTGAATTACTGGTCTAATTCCCTCAATAGTTTCAGGTGATAATTTATACTGGGGAGTTCTCGAGTACTCTATATTCAGCTTGACCTGGATTTTTACTGGCTCAACTCCTTTAACTAATCCGATCTCTTCCCCACTGAGGTCCCACACATCAACCGGCACAGAGTCCCTCAGGTCAAATGGGAGTTCCTCCACCGTTAGTGCTGGATACATTTCCACGCACCAACGTTGATTCGCAACCTTAAATGTTGCATCGTCATCTCTCGTCTGCACTTCCACTCCACTCGGGGTACAATAGATGGTACAATTAAGCTTGCACAATTGGTCTCTTCCTAGCAAGCAGACTGGGCTAGAATCACACACCACAAACTGGTGTCGGTCACTGAAGTTCCCTATCCTGATAGGTATTGGTTCCGTCAGTGAGCTAGTCAGTTTCTTATTTGCTACACCAACAACCTGGATCGTTTGACCAGAAAGGGGTAGATCCGGATTCACTGCGATCTTGTAGCCCCCGTATCAACCAAAAAGGTCGTAGGGTGGCCATCGATCTCCGCTTCCACAAAGGGTCCCTTCTGATCTACTTCTAGGACCGCTCTGAGCGTACAATCATCCTCTCCTCCCCAACAGGATCTTGCTGCTGGATCGGAATCATCTTCCCCATTCACTTCGAATAAAGGCATCTGTACATGGGTCCGAGCTCCCTGCTGCATATTCAGTACCCTGGGCGGTCTGGGAACCTGTACCTGCGGAACGCTAGTCCCCCCTTTTGTCATCCTAGGTCGCGTCACTATAGGGAGTGTGTCCTCCACTGGGACCTGTGCTAACTCCTCCTTGCTGTATTTGGTTTAACGGATTCAAAGGACACTCGCGTCTCCAGTGTCCAATCTGATGGCAAAGATGGCAAGCTGTGGTCTTTTTCAATATTGCCACATCTATTCCTGTCCTAGGGTCTACTCCCCTCGGCCTTCCTTGTCCTTGGGCATTCTGTGCTCCTCCTTGGTAATTTCCCTGCCTCCTTCCCAAGGTTCCTCCGGTAGACTGTCCCTGAACTGCTGTCTGCATCTGTACTAATAGCAAATTGTCTTTCAATTTCCTGTGCTTAGACTCTATCTCATCACTACAATATCTAGCATATCGGAGAATCTCATCCACAGGCTTATTCTGCCAACCAATCAAATGCTGCTGTATCATGAGACTAACCTCTGGCCTCAATCCCAACACAAATTTGGAAACAAACTGTCCCATATCTTTGGTATCCAATGCCTCCAAACCACTGTACTGTTTAAAAGCCTGCAAGAGTCTCTCGTAAAACTCATGCACTGTCTCCTTAGGCTCTTGCACTGTCCTATCTATCTTCACCCAGTCAGTGTCTTGGGGTGAAACATTCGACTTCAACCATGCGATTACCTGTTTGAACTTTTTCATCACTATCGGCGACGGACCATTTGTAATCGGGTTCCTGTTAGGCTCCGAGGCCGGCCACTCAACCGCAATTTTACATGCCGACCACAGATCACCCGGAACTACTATGTCAAACAAAGTATTCAAATCAATCCACAGTACTTGCGAGATTTTAACAAAGCGATCAACTTGCTTGTACCACTCCACAGGCTTTTCCCTCAAACGGGGAAAATCATTCGTAAAGGCAGCCAAATCACCCCTACTCCAAGGTACATGCACGTACCCTCCATTCTGTACCTCCCTTAAAGGGAAGTTCCCTATCTCCGTTATTCCTCCCCCCGGAGGTGGCGTCTCTCCCACTACACCCCTGGAGCTTTTCTTCTTTGACCACTTTTCTTCCCATTTATCAAGCATGATCCATGCCCTCATCGCTATGATTAGATCTTTGACATGGGTTCTCAATCCAATGACTCTTTTCTCTTCCAAGTCCTGCTCACTGTACTGTAACCTATGATTTCCTTGCAATGCTTTAGTCTTCGACAAATCCACCCCATATCTCTTTGCCAGCTCTGACAATTTCTCATGTGCTGTCCTCGCTTTACGAGTCACATCCTTCGCTACAAAGAGTAACTCATCCTGTTCGTACGTTAAAATTCTCTCAAGGGGTAAAATTCCGTATATTATCTCGTCCAGTTCTGCCTTTAGTCTTACGACATCTAGCATCCTTCCTCTCAGGGCTCCCCTCAGGACTTCTCGACAACCTGCACCATCTTTCGTCGTACTCACATTCTCGTTCCTGTGGTCTACTCTCTCCTGACATACCCATGGGAACAGAACGATTTACAATCGTCCCTCGATCCCTCTCTGCTTGTAACACGCCCTGACTTTGGGTTCTCACTGGTGGCGTCCACATTCTTAAGTCTGATCTTGACTCAGCTAAAGACCTTGATCTACCAGGTCTCGACTCTCCCTGTCCTCCCGAGGAGTCGGCTGTAGCTGGCAGCGGCGTACTCCATTCTACAGGCTTCGGAGTCTGCTCCATTCTCCTCACCGACTCACTTTCTTCGACCACAATCCTCACCCCTGCCTCTGACTGTTCTGAGCTTTCCACCTTCTCTGGCTCAAGTTCATACATCGACTCAATAGGCCCGATAATAACCGGTATTTTCAAAGTATCCGGTAACCTCACGCCTCTTTCAACCCCGAAGCTAGTTACAGGCTTATTCCTCGTATTCTCGGTTCCTATCGAGATCTTTCCTTCCACCCTTACTTCTGAATGGGGTAGTCCTCCCCTACTCTCTTCTTCCTTTGTCTCATTTCCCTCTGTGGCCTCCGGGTTATACGGAGGTGGTCTCTCGGATAGCAACCTTTCCAATAGACTGTCATCCGTATCGCTGTCTTCCTCCCCATCTACTGCCTTTTCCTTTGATTTTCCTGTCGTTGCCAATAAGGGATACAATTTATGTCCTTCTATTGCCTGTACTCTCCATCTTTTCTCCGCTGCATCCCATCTGGCATCCTGAAAAGCCCTGATCGACTTTTTCACCCTTTCCTGATTTCTTCCTCTTTCTCTATCATGCGCTGCTCTAATCCACGCATGTAGTGCTTCAAATTGCGTTGGCCTTGGCAAAGGTCGTAAAGCCGCCATCACAGACTTCAACTGGTACAACACTGCCAACCTGAATGAGCCATACCTCGGGAATGCTAATTCTCCTTCACCTTGAGTCAATTTATGCCAATTCTCAAGCCGAATTATGTTATGCAACCACCCATTTCTTGCCATGTAGTGTGCTGGGGTATCCTCGGGAGGGGCTTCTTCTCCCTCTCGAATAACCACATGTTCATCACCTCGACACAATTCTCGAAAAACTTTAAAACATTTCATAATGGACGAATTCTGAACGTATACAATTCCTGTTTACTTCCTGGTAAGTGTCCACCAATGCCAGCGCAAACTACACCAACCAACCTATCACAGCGCGACACCTTCTGACGTCACTTTCCTCCACTCGCAGCAGTTCCCCTCCTTCACAACACACATCTCACCCTTGCATTCGTCCCTTTCATACGCTGAAATAACCGTTTGTCCCAAACAAGTTACTTCTCTGGCTGTCCGTCCACAGTCTCTCGAAATTGTCGACCTCGGTTGGCAACTGTCTGTCCCCGCCGGGCAGACAGGTCGCCTCTTGATAGGTTACAAATACTCAATTCCACATACAACAACCCACGACCAGCGTCAGGTTGTCATGCACTCACACATTCGCTCCCCCTATCTCGGTCCAGGTGATCGATGGTACCTCACGATCCCCTTTGGGTGGTCAACAAAATCTACCACGGGTGTATTCTACACCCACTCGCTTAAGCTTCTCATCGCCTAAGACTTTCCCGGGCTGCGCGCGCTCACAGCCTGATCTCACAATCACACAACATTCACACCAACTCCGCAAGACATCTCACACAATACAACACCGCAATCTACAACATCACATCCTATTCATACTCACTCTTCGAACTGCTGCTTGCTGCCGCACTGCTACTCGCCATCTATGTCCGTCCGCCAGGTCGTCTGCTGTTCACCTTCTGATGAGACAACCTCACTTAACATTTATGGGCCTCAAGGATCACTTATCCTAATCTCAATCTTCCCTCGCTACCAGAAATAAACCATCCGTTTCTGCTACCAACTGGGAACGCCGGATTCTTGTCCCTAACCAATTACTTACAAGAACCCACTCTGGTCGCCAGGATCTTTTTATTTGCCAAATAGCGTAGAGGGAAGAAACACAATTATCAGATCGTATTTACCGCAATTTGACATTTCATAAAGGATGACTCAAAGTCTGGGAAGTTGACCTTTTATTATCAGCAAAAACATCTGAATATAAAGGCACCTCAATACAAGGCACAAAAGATAAATGGGAACTAACACAAAAGCTACTCTACGAAGTATTCGCATTCGACTAAATATAAACAGAACTACAGCTTCTAGAAGCATCAGGTACAATATGGCTATTGTGATGTCAAATTTGAAAGTCATGAATCAAACATTTCTGTCCCCACTCTATTCTAAAGTGACATCCCTACTTAACATTCCCTTTCAGGTAAGCTAAGCGCAAAAAGGTGTCAGCAGTGAAACTTCCTAAGAAGTCTTCACTAAATGAGAGCTCGATCTATAGTGCTCCTCTCGGTCTCTCTCCTAAGTCTCGTCTGCTCCTCCCTCGGGGCGCTGTCCCTAATACAAAACCCCAAAATCTTGTTCACGCCCTCCAGCACACCCCTCCAGGCAGATCTTCTTCCAGTAGATTTCCATTCGAACCCTTTCATCTTCATTTTCATTAATTCGACCTTGGGTCCCAGGCTCCTTCTGTACCAGGAGTTGCAATTTCACATTCCAGTTCACTCCCTTTCTGTCTACTCCTTCTATCATGATTTCTTTACACAAAGACTTATTCTTAACTAACAAGCTGCATGGCCTTGCACCTGTAACAAAAAATAATGAACGGAAAAACCCTCGCATCATGAAGTTTCACAATTCACTGTAATTGTAAGCTTTACTATAAATCCTGTCGGCCTAATAAAACACGGCTAATATAGGGAACTAGAGGCCTTCACTTCTACATACATGATTAGGCCTTACATCTAAACACATTACAATTTCCAATTCAACTTTTTCGTCTCATACTTATACATGAGCAACCTACATTCTATTCTTCTAACGTAACCTAACATGACATCGTTGCAAAACTAAACGTTACACATATACAAATGCATTTCGTAATAACTGATGGCCTTTTCTCTTTTCTCGAGGCCTGTTTACATTTCTTCTTTTCTATATCAACTAATATATTTCTATGATAAGTATAAACACTCTTTCATTATATATGGATGCTGACTAACGGTGGATATGGTGCACCCCTACAAATTTCGCATCAGCAACGCTCTCTCACTCTCTAAAAAAAAACACTGGTGTAGGGTTGTTACTGAAACTGGAATTATTATGAGTGGCTGAGGCTCTGAGGTGGGGGCTCCAACAGACTGGGGCTTGGTGGTAAATAACCATCATTGGCTTGACTATTATGGCGTATACTTCTTAAATGTTTTTTTGGATCTTTTTATGTTTTTGGTTAAACTATTTTCAACTACTTAAGCAGCTAACCATTTTTCTTCACGGTTGGCGCTTGTAGTTTTAGACCTTCTTGGTGACCTGTGCTCTTTGGGGGACATTATCAGTTTCCCGAGTCAAGGCTCAAAGAATCAAGGCAGACTTGGGCTTCTGCTAAAATGGAAGCAATCAAAGTCTCGGTATTTTGGATTAAGTGATGTACAGCGGCTTTGACAGCTGTTATGTGGCTGATATGGGCGGAAGCATCACATTCACGTAAAACATTAATAAGCGATAAAGCAACAGGTGCCGAGTTTAAGCCCAGTATCTCAAGGGAGTTTATTAGAGGGAAAACGTCGCGAATTGCTGAAAATACAGCTGATTCGCTGGGGGGTGAAGCTTTAACCCCTGCAGCAGCAG